>NC_141914.1:29940554-30092069 GCF_057802395.1 Ceratotherium simum simum | reverse complement strand
GAGATGGAAGACCCAGTCTACCTGAGGGGGGCTCAGGCTCAGAGAATCAAGGATGGCTTTTGACTGTCTCCTGTAATTTTGCTGAAAACCAGGCCAATCAAGCAGTTTCTAAGAGCTCCAAATTGTAAACAACAGGAGGGAGTAGAGCCGTAGTTCCCAAATTGTATCGAGCACCAGCATTGCCTCAGGAGCTTGTAAAAACGCAGATTCCTAACTCCTTTCTCCAGATTCAGAAGGATTCTCAACCTGCATTCTAACCAGCCCTCTGCCCCCAGTGATTCAGACACGAGTGGGGGAGGGAACTAAGAAGCAGGGAGATTAAGTTGTCATTAGCAGTGACATTTCAGGTCTCTCAACAACAGCAGAGGCTGTGCAGCCTCCAGGAGCTCTGCTTCCCTGCCTCTGTAGTATGAAGGGCCAGTGGACTAGCCCACAATGGAGGCAGGCAGAGGACCAAGACTCCAGGCTGGGGCACATAGTGTGTTCCAATCAGTGAGGCAGGGCAAGAGGGCTTGCGTGGGAGAGGGGCTGGGGTGGAGCCAAGGGGTCAGAGAGCTGGGGCTGTGAGCGGGAGCTGAAGACAAGGGGGTGAGCTGGGCAGATGGGAGGGTGGTCTGGGAGAGTGCCAGGCACAGCGGGCTCTGAGTTCCCAACCACACAGGGCCTGGGGCACAACGGACACTTGCTGAGTGAGGAAGGCAAAACTCTAAAGAGTCTACACAGGCCACTACAGCTGTGCAAAGAACAGTAACAAAGAGAATTTGGAGAGATGTAAATAGCTGCGCTTCATGATCATCAGGTTCCTTTTTTTCCATAAACTTTGCTTAAGTTCATAGTAAAAAAATAAACACAGGCAAATTACACTTACTTCACACAGTCATTTCTGGGTGGTAAGTTCTGTATTAAATTTAAAATTCACATATGCATGGGTTGAACTTCCCACATCAGCCAAAACATGAGCCCTGGGAAGAGGGGCAGATGTGGGGGTTATTACCCTCTCCGACAGCCCCGTAAGTGACCCTCTGTCCCCACCAAACGCTATGCCGCTGCTGCATCCCTGCTATGTCCACACCGCTCAGAACAGAAAGACCAGAGTGCACAGGCAGGCAGGGCTTTGCCAGATTAAATTCTACTCATCTATTAATGGGAAATGGGAGTGAGAGGAAGTCTGATGTAGTGGTAAGAACACTAGACAAGAAGTCAAAATATTTGAGTTCATTTCAAGAACTGAATCCTCATTTGTGAAAATGGATAAGTGACTTTCCCCAATAGGGCCCCAGTGCTCCCAGCTGCACACTGAGCGAGCACTGCATAACACATTACCCCCAAATGCAGCAGCTTAAGACAACAAACATTAGTGTCTCATAGTTACCGTGGGCCAGGAATCTGGCAGTGGTTTAGCTGGTGGTTCAGCTCAAGGTCTCTCCTGAGGCTGTGGTCAAGATGTCCCCCAGGGCTGTGGTCAGCTGAGGCTCCGCTGAGGGAGGAGCGGCTTCCAGGATCCTGCACGTGGCTGTTGGCAGGCTCAGAAGACCATTTCCAAGCTCATTCAGGCAGTTGCTGGCAGGCCTCAGTTTCTCAGTACATGGGCCTCTCCACAGGCTGTCTCACAACATGGCAGCTGGCTTTCCCCCGAGCAAGTGAATCAAGAGAGAGAGGGACAGAGACGGAGAGAGACGGAGAACCCAAGACAGAGCTACTGTCTTTTTATAGCCTAATCATGGAAGTGGCATCCCACCAGTTCTGCCATATTCTACCCTCTGGTGGGCTAGACACTAAGTCCAGTCCACACTCAGGAAAAGGGTAGTGAGCTCTGCCTCTTGAGGGGAGTCATCTCAGAGAATTTGTGGACACATCTTTAGAACCACCATAGGGAGTTAGATCCAATGATCCCTAAAGGTTTCAGGTCAGGGAGTATAGCTCCCCCACCCTTTGGAACATTAGGCATAGTGGACACAAAAGGATCAGAGGTGTCTGCTGACCTTTTTCTAGGTGGTCTGTGTTCTCATCTCAATAGGAAGGACCTGGAGAATGAGAGGTGTGCTTCTCAGAGGGATGTACAGATCAGGAGGGCTGCAATTCTCTTCCATGAACCCAGTGCCTTAGAGTAGCTGCTGAAAGAGTCCTGTTCCCCAGTGGACAAGCCACCCGACTTGGGTGCCCTCTTGCTGAGGCAAGGAACAAGGTCCAACCACCTCAAAGGTCTGGGGTCTGGCAGCTGGGTGTGGAACCCTCCCCAGCCCACCGCAGGGACAGGCCTGCCAGGGATATCCCCAAGGTTCCCTCATGCCTCCAAAGGAATGGGGAGGAGAGAGGCCAAGGCATCAAGGGATGACCCAGTAAGGAGGGAGTCAATCCTCTTCTACTGACCAAGAAAAAAAGGGAACAGAAAATCATTCAGAATCAAGTTCTCTTAGGGGGCCGTGTTGTGGTGTGAGGTCACTGATCTAAGCTTGGCGTTGGCCAGATCTGGGTTTGATACTGGTTCTGTCGATACCAGCTATGCCCCTAACCTCTCCAACCTTGTTTCCTTCACCACAAAATGGGCATAATAAGAGAGTTTATATCATAGAGCTGTGAAAATTAAATGAGATAACCCATTTAGGCCCTTAGAACAGTGACTAGCACATAATCAGTACACACAAATAATAATAATATGGCGGTCTAGTGGTTAAGATTCAGTGTGCTCACCGCCATGACCCAGGTTCTTTCCTGGTCAGGGAACCATACCACTCGTCTGTCGGTTGTCGTACCGTGGTGGCTGCCTGTTGCTGTGATGCTGAGAGCTATGCCACCGGGATTTCAAATATCAGCAGGGTCACCCATGGTGGACAGGTTTCACTGGAGCTTACAGACTAGGAAGAAAGACATGGCCACCCACTTCGGAAAAACTTGGCCATGAAAACCCTATGAATAGCAGCGGAGCATTGTCTGATAGAGCGCCGGAAGGTGAGAGGATGGTGCAAAAAGATCGGGCAGGGTTCCACTCTGCTGTACACAGGGTTGCTAGGAATCAGAATCAACTCGATGGCACTAACAGCAATAAAAATAATAATACTATTATTAATATTAGAATTACAGGGCCGGCCCTGTGGCTTAGCGGTTAAGTGCGCGCGCTCCGCTACTGGCGGCCCGGGTTGGGACCCCGGGCGCGCAGCGATGCACCGCTTCTCTGGCCATGCTGAGGCCATGTCCCACATACAGCAACTAGAAGGTTGTGCAACTATGACATACAACTATCTACTGGGGCTTTGGGCAAAAAATAAATAAATTAATTAATTAAAAAAAAAAAAAGAATTACAAAAGACATCAGAGTTCATCCAGTCCATCAGCTACACACCCAGTATGAAAATCCCCTCCAATTTATGATAACAGATGACAGAGGGATCTTAGGCCACTACTTGAATACTTTGAGAGCCCTGAAGCTCACTACCTGCCCTGGCGTCCTAGGACCACAGCGCCCACCCACAGATGGACAGCTCATACCAGACCTGGAGCCATAATCAACCTCTCTTTGGCTGCCCCCTCCACCTCCATTCTTTTTACATCCAAACAGCAAACAATAGTTTTGAATTTCAAATAGCCCCTTAACACGTCAAAGGAGAAATAAAAGCGCACTCTCCTCCTGCTTTAGCTTAGGTCAAGTCTCCTTGGCGATCCCCAGAACATTTTACTTATCCTCACTTGCATCTTGTTTCATTTTAGAGCTAAATCATAATTGAAACATTTGGTCCATAAACCTTTGTTATTAAGGTGATGGGTAAGGAGGATGTTCGTCCATAAAGCTAAATAAAACAGTTCAGACTGGGAGCGTGGGGGTGAGGGTAGGTATTTGAAGGGAGGGAGTGGGTATTTGGGGGGGGTAGTGTTGTATGTGTACTTATAACTGGATGGATGCGTGTGTGTGTACATACGAGAGAGTGAGTGATATGGGTTGTTACCTGCATGTGTGGCTGGGGGGAGGGAATGCTGCCTGTGTGTAGATGTGGGAGGCTGTGTAGGTATGTCGGTGTGTGGGTGTGGTGAGGACCATCTTGGTGCTCTCCAGCCAGAGTACAATGTTCCCCAACTGCAAAGCAGTCACAAATTTAGGAGAACGTCTCTCTTCGTGCCAACTTTCCCAATCTCCTTGGGAAGCTGCAATTGTTGGCCAGGATTTAAGATTTCTCTCACCGAGGGCTCTAGACAGACATTCCAATGGTGAACACAGAGCACAAACCCGCAAAATAAAATCACACGTAGCACCTCGAAGGCACAAGGCAGGAAGGTGTGGAAAACCCCAGGGGAAGGTACAAAGGCTGGAGGTTCCACAACCCACACCTCTTGGGAAGAGAGTAGGGTCAGCTCCTCCCCACCCCAGCTTCCCAGTCTGAATTTTTTGAATCAGCCTTATAAGCAAACATCTGCCGCTCTCCATCATCTGAACGAAAGGGGAAGATCAGAATAAGGACTCTTTGTGCTTCCATTAGGTATTTTAGCAAACGCAATGAGGACATTCAGATTTGATTTCCCTGTTTTGTACACACACGTCAGTCGTGCTAAGAGGATTACTGTTCCTGGAGCCACATCCTTCCGAAAGGCCCCAGTCAAAGGAGACCCTGGTTAAACAGCGTTTTCTCTAATTCCTCTGGCTTTCTTCCTTGCCTCAATGTGCAGACAACTCGCCTGCTCCTAAGTCACCCACCTCACAGGCTTCGGGATAAAGATGGTCCGGGCGCTCCACTCTCCTCCTGCCGCTGGTTCCCTAATAAAGCTGAAGATGAACATTAGCGCTTGGTTCAGCAACATCCGAAAGGGAAAGGGAAAGGGCAGCCTCATGGAACCCTCGACGCCCCCATAGAAAAATGTAGCCTTTTTGCCTCTGCTCCAGTGAATGGCTTTTCGGGGGTTTTCATTAGGGCCTGGGTCTGCTGGTGCAGAAAGCCTCACAGATGTTGACATTTTTTTCATCCCTGGGTTAAGATGTCTTCCATAAGCTTTTATTCCTCATTTGTTACTTCTTTATTATCCGGGAGGTTTTGCCGCCTCCCTCTTCTTGGTTCTCTGAAGAGAGCAGCGGTAGCCGAGCCTGTCATTATCTCGGCCCTTTTCTCCTGCCTCCAGAGGCAGCCGGGGCCTCGGGCCCCATTGTGAGGAACCGCAGGTAGCTGAGGCGGGCTGGGTCACTCCTCAGACCCTTTTGTGCAGCGGCCCCCTCCTCCCCACAGCTTGGCTCTGGGGATGTGAAAGGTCAGGGCATGCCCAGCTTCCATACCTGAGCTTTTGTTTGGGGCTGGAGACAAATGATTCTAGAAGCAATTTCTTGGAAAGCAGCCTAGAGACTCCCTTCTCCCTTGTTACTATGCATAGCTGTACCACACCCCTTGGGGCTGGGGGTGTGGGGACCAGGGATTAGTTTAGATCATCTGTATCCAAAAATGCTCTGAGAAAAAACTGTCTACCCAGAGGATGGCTCAGAGATGAGTTCGAATGGAAGCATCTCTGAGATGCTGAGAAAAGTGCTTTGTGATAACTATATAGAGTGTTCTATTGGTTTTAACTATATTTTGTCCCTAGTCCTGGCAGCCTGGAGCCTACTTGCAACCTCAGTTTCCTTATCTGTCAAATGGGGATGATACACCCTCCTCTGCCCGCTTCATATAATTATTCTGGTTATTCCATGGATCCAATGAGGTGATATAGAAACTGTTGTGCAGGGCTGGCCCCGTGGCTTGGTGGTTAAGTGCGCGCGCTGCGATGCTGGTGGCCCGGGTTCGGATCCCGGGTGCGCATCGAGGCACCGCTTCTCCGTCCATCCTGAGGCCGAGTCCCACATACAGCAACTAGAAGGATGTGCAACTGTGACATACAGCTATCCACTGGGGCTTTGGGGGGAAAAAATAAATAAATAAAATCTTTAAAAAAAAAAAAAAAAAAAAAAAGAAACTGTTGTGCAAACCATAAGATTCTATACAGTATCTTGCCCAGTGGTGGCTGTGTGGATCCTGACTTGAATGTAAGCCATTACATGATACAGATTAATTTTTCTGAAAATGATAGAGCAGAGATGCAAACAGATATAAGGGCCTTGAGGCATCAGATGCCAAGCCCTGCCCAGGTTTGCTGGCCTGAGGGCAAGGGGAGGTCTCAGGGCAAGACAGGCTCCAATGGTGGCAAATCATCTGAGGCTTGATGTTGCAGTCCTTCGAAGGTGGCTCTGGGAGGCCAGCTGGGGAAAACTGGTGTGTGCATCTACACAGGGAAAGATTTTAAAAGACTTAGAGGTTCCCACTGACCTCCAGCTTCATGTGAACCAATTACAGCATGACTGGAAGTATGCCAATGGGAACCTAAGCTGCCTTGTGGACCGAAGAGGACCTCTAGGCTTCCCACGCCTTGCTCCAAGTGCTAGGCCCTTTCTGGACATCACATTTTAAGAGAGCTATGTAGGTACAGGATCCTGCTCAAGGGAAAGGTATCAGAATCAAGAGTGGTCCAGAAATCCTGATCTACAAAGACTGGTTGGAAGAGTTGAAGCTGCTTCGCCTATTGGAAAGTTCAGTGACATTTGTGGGAAAGGGGAATTGGGCTCATTCTGTGTTGTTCTGAAGGTTGGAACAGGAACTGAGGAGCAAAAGCAGAAATTAGGGCGTTTTGAGTATATCAGAGGAAAATATTTCAAAGGGTCAGAATTATCTAAAACGGAGTGAGCTGCTTTATGAGGTAGGGAGCACTCTGTCATTGAGGATAATCCGGCAGTGCGGGATTTGGGAAGAGGATTCATCCTGAGCATTAATTTAGAGACTGACACATACTCTGTGTCAGGCCCAGCAAGTTCTTTCTAATCCTAAAATTCTTGAAATTCTTCCATTCTTTGCATTTATTAAGAAATATATTATTCATTTTTTGGTGATTAAGTTAAATATAGTGCACTTCCACTTCTGGGAATGGTTGAGTAATATCACATTCGGTGAACCAAAGCAGGTAGAATATGATAGAGTCCATGCTCTGAAAAGTAAATTCTCATATTTGCAGCTTTTAGTTGAGGCCAGATGCAGTTGGCACAGTATGCAGGGCAGTTAGGGAGTGGGGGATGGGCACTGGTGAAAAAAACAATATTTTCTGGCCTGGGAACCAAAGAAACGATGACAGTGAAGAGAAAAACGAATAAATCCTTAAACGGAAAGAGCCAGAAAGAAGATCCCAAAATTCTGTCTGTTCACTTCTCTGTCTGAATCCTGAACCACACATGCACAGAGAAGACATATAACAGCCAAGCAATTGGAGAAAGATCTAGACTAATATTGGCATTGCTGCCTAAGAAACAGAGTTGATAATTTGAATCCAACCTAGATAAATGCTTGAAATAAATAAAAGAAATAACATCCATAAGAGAAAAATAGTAAAATCCAGAATCTCTAAATTTATTTTATTTTATTTTTTTGAGGAAGATTGGCCCTGAGCCAACATATGTTACCAATCTTCCTCTTTTTCTTTTTTCTCCCCAAAGCCCCAGTACATAGTTGTATATCTTAGTTGTAGGTCCTTCTAGTTCTTTTATGTGGGATGCCACCTCAGCATGGCTTGATGGGCGGTGAGTAGGTCTGCACCCAGGAGCCAAACCAGTGAACCCCAGGCCGCCGAAGTGGAAAGTGTGAACTTAAGTGCTATGCCACGGGGTTGGCCAGAATACAATCCAAAATTATTCAACATACATAGAACCAGGAAAATAGAACACATTCTCGAGATAAGGAACATCAACTGAGACAAGCACAAAATACCCAGATGTTGTAATTAGCAGGCAAAGAATTTCTACCATGTATTATAACTATCTTCAATGAAATAAAATACACTCGCAATGAATGAATAGATATAAAATCTCAGCAAAAAAAAAAAATGATAAAAATGGAAATTCTAGAATTGAAAAATACAATATCTGAAAATTTTTGTTGAATCACTACATAAATTTAACAAAGAATGGAGATAGCAGAGAACAGAGGAAGTGAACTTGAAGATGATATAATAAAAATTATTCAATTTAATGAACAAAGAGGAAAAAGAGTGAAAATATAAATATAAATTAGCAGAACCTCAGTAGATATATATGTAGTCTCAGAAGAAGAAGAAGAGAGAGAATGGAGCAGAAAAAAAACTTGAAGAAATTAATGGCCAAAATTTTCTTAAATATGATGAAAGATATAAATTTACAGATTCAAGATGTTCAATGAAAAGCAAGCAGGATAAACATAAAGACAATTTCATTAAGTTACATCAGAATCAAATGTTGAAAGCCAAAGAGAAAGAGAAAATCTTGAAAGAAGCAAGATGAAATGACACATTATACACAAGAGAACAACTACTCAATTAAGAACTGATATCTTGTCAGAAATTACGCAGGCCAGAAGAGAGTAAAATATTTGTAAGTGCTAAAACTAACAAAAAAAATCTGTCAACCCAGAATTCTAGATCCAGTAAAAATATTCTTCAAGAATCAAAGAGAAATTTTCAGATTAAAAAAATTGATCAAATTTGTCACCAACAGACTTGCACTGTAGGAAATGCTAAGGAAGTTCTCCAAACTGAGAGGAAATGATGCCAAATGAGAACTGAGATCCTCAGAAAGGAAAGAAGAACGTTAAAAATAGAAAATATCTGGGTAAATACAAAACTCTATTTCTTTCTCTTAATTTCTTTATAATCTATATGACTGTTTAAAACAAAAACTACAGCAATTCCTGTGTGATTTATAACATACATAGATGTAATACATATAATAACTGAGGCATAAGGAATGGAGGGGAATGAAACTATATGGTTGCAAATTTTCTCCATTTTGTGTGAAATATTAATTATAAGTAGACTGTGAAAGGTTAAGATATAGTCCTTTAGCAACCATGGGAAAAAAAATTCAAACAAGTATAGCTAAAAATCAATATGTAAATTAAAATAGAATTTTAAAAGTTATCCAAATAATCCAACAAAAGGCAGGCAAGGAGGAAATGAACGTGGAAAAAAACTCAGTAGAGACAAATAGAAAACAAATAATAAACTTGTAGATCTAAACCCAACCATATTAATAATTACATTAGGATTTAATGGACTAAACACTCCAAGTAAAAGGCAGAGTTGGTCAGAAGGGTAAAAATAAAAGCAAGACTCAGCTATATGCTGTTTATAAAATATGTATGTACTTTAAATATAAAGACAAAGATAGTTGAAAGTAGATGGATGGTAAAAAATATTTGCCATGCAAGCAGTAATCATAAGAAAGTTTGAGGAGCTATACTAATATCAGATAAAATAGAAATCAAGACAAAAAATAAAGAAATAGAAAGAGACATTTCATGATGATAAAAGACTTGACAATCATAAGTAAATATGTACCTCATAGCAGAGCTTCAAAATATATGGTAAAAGTTAACAGAATTAAAGGGAGAGATGGATAATTCCATGATCATAGTTGGAGACTTTAACACCCCAATGTCAGCAAGAAATAGAACAATTATATAAATATAATCAACAAAGACAGAAAATCTGAACAATTTCAACCACTTTGACCTAACTGATATTTGTAAAATGTTACATCCAATAATCACAAGAATACGTATTGTTTTCAAGTGTACGTGGTCTGTTCATCAAGAATTATGATATAATGAGACACAAGTCTCAGCAAATTTAAAAATATTGAAATTATACAGACTATGCTCTCCGACCACAGTAGATTTAATTAGAAATCAATAACAATAAGATATCCAGGAAAACCTCAAATATTTGAAAATTAAACAACATGTTTTTATTTTTTATTTATTTTTTTAAATTTTATTTATCTTTCCCCCAAAGCCCCAGTAGATAGTTGTATGTCATAGCAGCACATCCTTCTAGTTGCTGTACGTGGGACGTGGCCCCAGCATGGCCGGAGAAGCAGTGCGTCAGTGTGCACCCGGGATCCAAACCCGGGCCGCCAGCAGCAGAGCGCGTGCACTTAACCGCTAAGCCATGGGGCCGGCCCTAAACAACATGTTTTTAAATAATCCATGGGTCAAAAAATAAATCACAAGGGAAAAGTAAAACATTTTTAAAGAAATAAAAATTAAAATAGAATATATCAAAATATGGGGATCAGTGCTTACAGGAAATGAATGGTTTTAAATGCATATATTAGAAAAGAATAAATACCTAAAATCAATGATCTAGGTTTCTACCTTATAAATTACAAAAAGAAGAGCAATTAAACCCAAATTAAGTACAAGGAAGAAAATAATAAAGATAGAGCAAAAATCAATAAAATACAAAATGGACAAACAATTGGAAAAAATCAATGAAACAAAAACTAGTTTTCTAAAGAGAACAATGAGATTAACTTTTAGCTAAGCTGAGCAAGAAACAAAGAGATGAGACAAATTATTAATATTAGAAACAAAACAATAGTACAGATCCTACAGACATCAAAAGGCTAACAGGGTTTATTATTAATAATTTTCTTTTTTTTTTTTTGCTGGGAAAGATTCACCCTGAGCTAACATCTTTTGCCAATATTGCTCTTTTTTTTCTCCCCTCCCCAAAGCCACAGTACATAGTTGTATATTCCAGTTGTAAGTCCTTCTAGTTCTTCCACGTGAGCCACCACCACAGCACAGCTACTGACAGACGAGTGGTGTGGTTCTACAACCAGGAACCAAACTCAGGCCGCTGAAGCAGTGAGAGCACTGAACTTCAGCCACTAGGCCATCAGGGGTGGCTCTATTACTAATAACTTTATGCCAATGTATTTGACAACTTAGATAAAGTGGATAAGTTCTTTGTAAGATGCAAATTACCAAAACTGACCCAAGAAGAAGTAAAAAACTTGAATAGCCTCATATTAACTAAAGAAATTGAACTTGTAAATAAAAACTCTCCCATTAGAAAATTTCAGGCCCAGATAGCTTCACTGGTATATTCTACCAAGTATTTAAAGAAGCAATAATGCCATTTCTACATAAACTTTTTCAAAAACTAGAGGAGGAAGGAACATACTTCAACCTATTTTGGGAGGCTAGTATTAGTCTGACACCAAAACCAGACAGAGATCACAAGAAAAGAAAAGTACAGACTAATATCCCTCATGAACATAGACACAAAAATCAAAATTTTAGATAATAAAATCTAACAACATATAAAAACATATAATACATCATGACCATGTAGATTTAACACAGGAAAGCAAGACTGGCTTAAATTCAAAAATCAATCCATGTAAGGCACCATATCAATAAAATCAATGAGAAAAACATTTGATCATGTCAGTAAATACAGAAAAAGAATTTGACAAAATTCAGCACCCATTCATGATTTTAAAAACTCTCCAAAAAATAGGAATAGAGGGAAACTTCCTCAATTTGATAAAAAAGATTTTTTTTTAACCTATAGCTAACGTCATACTTAATGGTGAGAGACTGAATACTTTCCCCTGAAGATCGGGAGCAATGCAAGAATGTCCACTCTCACCATGCTATTCAACATAGTACTGGAAGGTCTAGTCAGCGCAATAGGGCAAGAGAAGAAAATAAAAGGCATACAGATTGAAAAGGAAGAAATAAAAGTCTCCCTATTTGCAAACGACATGATTGTCCATTAGAAAATCCCATGAAACCTACAAAAAAATTTTTTTAGAAATAATAAGTGAGTGAAGCAAGATTGTAGGATGCAAGATAGACAAAAATCAATTGTATTTCTATATACTAGTAATGAAGACATGTGCACTGAAATTAAAAATACATGACCATTTATAATCGCTCAAAAAATACTTAGGTGTAAATCTAACAAAACATATACAACGGTTATATGCTGAAAACTTCAAAATGCAGATGAAAGAAATCAAAGAAAGTCTAAATAAATGGAAAGACATACCATACTCACGGATAGGAAGACTCAACTAAAATATGTTAATTCCCCTCCAATTTATATACAGCTGTTACAAAGTTTCTATCAAAATCCCAGCAAGATTTTTTATAGATCTGGATAAGCTTATTCTAAAATTTACATGGAAAAGCAAAGGAAGTGGAATAACTAAAACAATTCTGAAAAAGAACAATGTGGAAGAAGTCATTCTACCTGATTTTTAAGACTTACATAGCTACAGTAATCAGGCGGGATAGATACACAGATCAATGGGACAAAATACAGAATCCAGAAAGAGGCCCACACAAGTAAGTTCAACTGATTTTTAACAAAGGTGCAAAAGCAATTCAATGGACGAGGATAGTCTTTTCAACAAATGGTCCTGGAGCAAATGGATATTCAAGGGCCAAAAAAAACTTAACCTAAACCTCACACATTTTACAAAAATTAATTCAAAATGGATTATACGTTTAAATATAAAACGTAAAACTATAGAAGATAACATAGAAGAAAATCTTCAGGACCTAGGGGTTGGTGAAGAGCATCAGCCATAAAAGAAAAAATTAATAACTTGGACTTCATCAAAATTAAAAACTTTTGCTCTACAAAAGACCCTCTTAAAAGGATGAAAAGACAAGTCATAGACTGGGAGCAAATATTTGCAAACCACTTATCTGACAAAGAACTCATATCTAGAATATAAAAAGAACTCTCAAAACTCAACAGTAAAAAAAACCAACCAATCCAATTAGGAAATGAGCCAAAGGCATGAAGAGACATTTCACTGAAGAGAATATACAGATGGCAAATAAGCATATGAAAAGATATTAAACATCACCAGCCATTAGAGAAATGCAAATTAAGACCACAATTAGGTATCACTACACATCTTTTAGAACAACTAAAATTTGAAAAATAATCATGATACCAAATGCTGGCAAGGACGCAGGGAAACTGGATCTCTCATACATTGCCTGTGGGAATGTAAAAGGGTACAGACACTCTAGAAAACAGCTTGGTAGTTTCTTTAAAAACTAAACACACACCTAACCATACCTCACAGCAATTGTACTTCTGGGCATTTATCCCAGAGAAATGCAAACTTATGTCAACACAAAAACCTATACATGATTGTTCATAGCAACTTTATTTGTAACATCCCAAGACTGAAAACAACCAAAATGTCTGTCAGTAGGTGAATGCTTAAACAAACAGTTCAATGTTGTTAAAATGTTCGTTTTCGCCAAAATGATCTATAGATTTAATCCCAATCAAAATCCTAGCAAGCTTTGGGGCCGGCCTGGTGGCGCAAGAGGTTAAGCGCATGCGATCTGCTGCGGCAGCCTGGGGTTCGCCGGTTCGGATCCCGGGCGCGCACCGAGTCACCACTTGGCAAGCCATGCTGTGGCAGCGTCCCATATAAAGTGGAGGAAGATGGGCATGGATGTTAGCCCATGGCCAGTCTTCCTCAGCAAAAAGAGGAGGATTGGCAGATGTTAGCTCAGGGCCGATCTTCCTCACCAAAAAAAAAAAAACAAATCCTAGCAGGCTGTTTAGGAGAAATTGATAAGCTGATTCTAAAATTATACGGAAAAGCAAAGAATCAAAAATAGCCAAAATAATCTTTAAAGTATAAACAGATTTTGAGAACTTGCATTACCTGATTTCAGTAAGGAAGTAATCAGTACTCTACGGCACTGGCATAATTATAGATATGTAGATCAATGGAACAGAATAGATGGTCCAGGAATAGACTTGCACTTACATAGTCAATTGATTTTTTACAAAAGGGCCAAGGTACTTTGATGGGGAGTGGGTAGTCTTCTTAAGAAAAGATACTAGATATCTGCATGGGGAAAAAAAATTGAAGCTTAAACATTACCTCACACCATATACAAAATGATCAAAATGGATCATAGACCTAAACAAAAGAACTCAAATGATAAAATTTCTAGAAGAAAATATGAGAAAATCTTTGTGATATTGTGTTGGTTAAGATTACCTAAACGTGACACAAACAGCATGAGTCATAAAATTTACATATAATAAAAAGGACTTCAACAAAGTTAAAAACTTTCATTCATCCAGGGACACATTTAAGAAAGTGAAAAGACAAGCCACAGACTAGGAGAAAATATTCTCAAAATATGTATCTGGTGAAGGGCTTATATCCAGAATAATAAGAAAGCAAACGATACAATAAGAAATGGGCAAAAGATTTGAATATTCACCTCTTTGACAAAGACGTAGGACTAGCCAATGTGGACATGACTAGTCATCAGGGAAATACAAATTAAAACCACAATGAAATGCCACTACATACCCACCAGAATGGGTTACATTGAAAAGACTGTCAACACCAGGTGTTAGCGGGGATGAAGAGCAGCTGGAATCTGAGACACCGCTGGTGGGAATGTAACACGATGCAGCCACTCGCAAAAAGCATTTGGCAGTGTCCCATTAAGTTACACATATACCCATCACACAACCCAGCAATTTCACTCACAGGTATTTATCCAAAAGAAATGAAAATATATGTCCACACAAGACTTTTTTTTTTTTTTGTGAGGAGATCAGCCCTGTGCTAACATCCGCCAATCCTCCTCTTTTTTTGCTGAGGAAGATTGGCCCTGGGCTAACATCTGTGCCCATCTTCCTCCACTTTATATGGGACGCCGCCACAGCATGGCTTGCCAAGCAGTGCGTCGGTGCACGCCCGGGATCCGAACCGGCGAACCCTGGGCCGCCGTAGCGGAGCGCACCCACTTAACCACTTGCGCCACCGGGCCGGCCCCGGGCCGGCCCCCACACAAGACTTTTATGTGAACGTTCATAACAACATTATTCATAGCCACATATTCATAACAGCCCACATTTGGAAACAACCCAAATGTCCATCAATTAGTGAATGGACAAACAAATTGTAACTATCCTATGAAATACTTCTCAAGAATAAAAAGAAACAAAATATGGATACACGAACAACATGGATGAATCTCAAAAACATTATGGAAAGTGAAAGAAGTCAAATACAAATGACAATGTACTGTATCAATCCATTGAGATAAAATTCTAGAAAAGGAAAAACTGTAATGACAAGATTAGCAGTTGCTTGGAGCAGAAGGTCCAGGGAGGGTATTGACCGACGGAGCGTGAAAGAACTTTTTGGGATAATGGAAATGCTCTACATCGTGATTGTGTTAGTAGTTACATGACTGTACACAACCGCCAAAAACTCATCAGACAGCATCCATAAGATGTGTAAATATTGTCGTGTAAATGATACCTCAATAAAAAAATACTTTGACCTAAAAAATTAAATCTAGTTCTGGGTAACTTTTTGTTATCGTGAGCTATCCACTGCTACCATACTGATTTGAGCCAAAAACGAGAATGAAACACATAGAAACTTCACACGATTGTAGGTCCTGCACCCTTATCGCAGCCTTTTGAAATATTGAAAAGGGTCAAAGAGCCTTGTTTACTACTTTTATGAATCCCTGGTGGTCCAGGGACCCCACACTAAGAACTACAGGAAGAGATGCTCTCCCTGGTCATAGCGTTCTCTGGCTGAATGTGTAAATATGCAATTGAGAAACAGAAACTTTGCCACTGGGTCCTTGCCAGAGTGTGAAGTTCGTACCTTCTTGTGGAAGTAAACCAGGGGGACTTTGTGCACAAGGGCTATTTTGTGAGGCTGGGCCCCTTAGCAGAGCTGCCTTCCTGTCTACTTGGAACCATTCTGGAACCATTTCTGCAAGGAATTCCTAAAGTCACTTAGGAGGTGGCAAAGGAATGCCTTATTTGGGCAGGACTAAAAACACTCAGAAAGGAGTCACAATTAAACTTACGTTTAAATTGCCAATTAAGTTGGAGCAGTTTTTCAGATTTTCAGATCTGCTGGGATTCAAGGCAAAACTAAAAATGGATTTTTGTTTAAATAAATAACCATGACACCTAGGGACTGGGACACGAGAGGGATCAGACATGGTTTCTGCCCCTGAGAAGCTCATCGAGTAAGCAGAGAGAGAGGTGTGCGCACAGGGAACGATCACACAAAACAGAAAGTGAGGGGGCAAAGGACAGGGCAAAGTTTCACAGCGGGGACAGTCAGTTCTGACCAGTTAGGAGTTTGAAGACTGGGCCCTCACAAAGGAGGTGGCACTGTGTAGGACCTTGAAGGATGAGACAGATGTAATAAGCAGAGATGGTGTAGAGACAGTGGCAGAGGAATGGGCAGAAGCAAAACTACAGAGCAGGACCTCATGTGACATTTGGGAGAGTCGTGGGAATTTGGTGGGGCAGGGGCTTAGGGATAGACAAATGGGAATGAAAAGAATGAAGAGCACTCAGTCCGTGTTTTAGCTGTTTGCTGTCTGATTGTCTCTGTGTCCAGGCACCAGTGCCCCAGCCCTGTCTATGCCCACAGGGCCACTCCCTCAGGAGACCAGCAGGGCACCTGGTACCTGTTTATTCAGAGGGAGCAGCCAGGTGTTAACTCCACATGAAGAATCCTCTTTTGAGCCAGATCATCAATGACAGTGGATCCATAGAGTCAGGTCCACAAGGCCTCAAAATTTCCCCAATGTGTTCATTCAGGCTCCAGTTAAATGAGTGTCATAGTCTTTTAGGAGTGTGTGTGTGTGCGCGCGCGCGCGCGCCTCGCACACGCGTGCACAGTGGAAACCTATCTAGCACCTTACACTTTATTTACAAAGCACTTTCTTTCCTGTTAACCTGTTGATTCTACCAATGCTCCCATGAGGTAGGCAGAGAAAGCGTACCCCATTTTACAGATAAGGAAACAGTTGGAGCTGCCACTGGGTTCAAGGACGACGTCCTCTGTCACCAAGTGGCTACAGAATATAAACACAGTCTGAAGGGCGGGGGAAGGAGTGACTTATCCGCCAGGTCTCCATCCTGCTTTTTTAGGCTGTGAGCCCTTCATCAAATGTCAAAAAGTCCAGTTTCCTGTGGACTTCAGAAAATTTGATCTCGATCAGATCCACAAGCTTCACAGAGTATTAAAAGTCATATTCTCTGGCTTTTCCTGCTAATGGCTATGAAATTCACAGTGATCAACTTATTCTCAGAATGGAATGCTCTTACATTAATGCTAATTTATAACTCTCCTCTTCTCCTATCCCTCTTTGTGACATCAAATCAGAGAGCACAGATGGTGGAAGGGCTTTAGAGGCACTAGTAATGTGCTTTTCAAGTTTTTTCATTTACTGATAAGCCTCTACCATCGCATTGCCTCATAACCTGTGCAGTAGGTAACAGCCTGGATCATTATCCCCATCTTATGAGTGAAATAATGAAGACAAAAAGAGGCTAAGCCAATTCTCCAACTCACAGAGGTAGCAATCGGACACAAGTCTCATTACCCTCAACCAATATTCCATCTACTACACCAAACTCCCTCTCCCTTCCACCCTGCAGATTAGATGTGAATTATAACATCCCTGAACTACACAAACAGGGAAACTGCAGCCCAGAGAGGAGCAGAGGTCTGGCCTTGATGGCGTTCTGGAGAGCTCTCTGCCTCTCACCCTCCCTACAGAGAAGGAAAAACACAAGCATCTCCTTTAGGCCATCAAGTAAGCTGTTGCATGCCAGCCCTGTCTTAACTCAAAAATGACTCCAGGCCAATATCAAAAGGAAGAGGACAGGGTCCACCTACCTATTCATGGGTAGCTGGCCACATTGTGCTGTCCTGGCCACAGCTGGGCCTGCTCCAGAGCATTCTCTTGAAACACATAATAGCATCCCCCCACCCGCCCCAGCTCCCGCTGACAGGCAGGCTCTGAAGCCAGCAGGCTGTAGCCTGAAGTGGCTCCCAGCAGGAGCTGGACGAGGCCGACAAGGTTACAGGTGCTTTTCATCCAGCCTTGCAGGAGAGCACCAATGTCCTGCTGCTAGAAATTTGTCTGCAAATTTTTGTCTTCATTCAAATCGATGGATGGAGGCCTGGAGACACAGGGTGATATGATAACTTGATTAAGCCCCAGGACAGATGACATGGGAGCTCAAAGGCCACGTGTTCCCCTCCTTAACCTCTCCAAGGGAGACTGCAGGCTTTGCTGGTAATTGGTCCATTGTCCCTTCTACCATGCTTCCTACAGAAGCCCCCTAATGGCCATGTCCCTGGGCTCCTCTCTGGGGCAGGCTTAAATGTTCTCAGACACATCAGACTCAGTGAGCTGTGAAAAATACCTGTGCAATGTGACATACCAGAGTCATGATTTGAGAGGCCAAAAATGACCCTTACTGGAAACAATTACTTAGTAGGATACCCTTCCATCCTCCAGCCCGGTGTAAATTGTAACACATTTAGAGATGAAAGCCTGAGATGGTTTTGTTTAAAGAAGGGTTCAAACTTTTAGAATATTTTGTTCTCTTGGGGAAATATCCCCCTGATCTTTCATTCTTATCCAGTTTAGTGTCTTCTGTTGGAATACACATTATTGAGAGTGTTTCTGATCAACCATTTCCAGATATTCTGGCATACACTGATGTGAGTCCGCCTTGGATGAGCCAATGTGTTTATATCATTGCTTCTGGAACAGATGTAAGATATGAGTCTGCCAAAGGAGGGAAGGAGAGCACTAAACAGAATAGGATGGATGGATGGACAGACTGACGGACGGATGGATGGATGGATAGATAGGTCATTTGCCATGGTGATAGCTTTTTTTCCCCACTCTGTTTTAAAAAATTCTGTCAGCCTTTGTTCACTGATAGACTTAAGATATTTCAGAGCTGAGAGGGAGTTCTAAACAAGTCTCAATCCATTTTCTTTAGGAATATTGTAAAAGAATAAAATTCACCATTGTTAGCTCAGTGTCTGAGATGGGTTCTTTTTGAGGGTCGTCATGAAACAGCTGTCAGTGGCACTTTGAAAATAAGCAAAGTACACCATTAAAAGTTAAAGTGCTATTGTAAATTTTCATGCATTATGATTTATTGCCCGAATCTCCCACTAAGAAAGAGGGCTACGGTATGCCAACATCACCGGTTCTGTTTTGGTCATGGGAATGGAATGTCTTTTGAACTGCTAAAGTAGATAATTCCATGCCTGAAGAAAAACGAAGGGAGGGGGAAGGGGGAAGAATGGAAGAAAAAAAAGATGTTCTCATTTCCCAATAATTGCAAAGGCCAGGAATGTGCCACAGTGGCATTCAGGAGAACTCGACGATGCGTCTCACCGTTGCGCTCGCGCCTCGCTCCCCTTGTGCCCGGTGGGGGACTGGGAAGGTCCCAGTCTGCCAAGGACCCACAGGCCCAAGCGATCTGCGCCTTGCTGCAATGGCGAGACTTTTTTTTTTAATACAATCTTTGTTGTTTTAACGTTGGTCTCCCGGCCCCAAAGGGCAGCGCGCGCACCGCGTGCAGCGCCCCTCGCCGCGCCCCGAGCCTGCACGCCCGGCACCGCGGCTGGAAAGGCCTCTCTAAAGGGGGCGTTCCGCTCGGCCCACTGCGCCGCCGGCCATTGTCCCCGTTCGCCCCGCACGGGGGCTGAGGAAGGGGCTATTTAAATGGTTTCCCGGGAACAAAGGGGGCCCAGGCGCCCGGCTTCATTACGGGCTCATCGGCCACACCAGCGGGCCCGCCCCGCGTCCGCGCCGCCGCCGCCGCCCACTTTCTGGCCGCGGCCCAGCCAGCGCCCCTCCCTCCCCTGGCTCCTCGCCCCCCTGTTCCCCTCCCCGGCCCTGCGCGGAGCCCGCGCTCCAGGCCGCCGCACCCTCCTGCCCCGGGAGTGCCCCCATCCCCTGGCGCGGCCCTTCGGGGCGGCTCTAGCGGCCTGCGGGTGAGGGAAGGATTCGGACCTAAAGCGCCAGGAGGGGCCACGTTTAGAAGATCCCGCTCTGGCGCACGCAGACTCTCGCCTGACCGCTGTCTGACCATAACCGGAAGTGGGGCATTCGAGGGCCAGGATTTTGACGTAAAATAGACATATGTGTGACCTCAAACTTATCCTCTGGGCTTCTTGTTGGGCGAAATGGAGAGAGGCAGTCTTGAGGGTGAGCAATGACGTGTGTGACGCTCCTCTTTCTAGCAGGTGCTGCTGAAATCATAATTACAGTGTCGTCGAGCATGAAACCGACTGCACCCAACGGCAGCCGCTTTGGAAAGTGCCTCTGAAGTGACGAGGTCTCTGCCGGGGCAAACAGCAGCCCAGTGGATGCCCTTGCCCTGAGAGAAATCTTACTCCAGACTCCCATCCTGCTGATCCCCCCCACCTCCACTAAGTCCCTCTTCAGAGGGACCGACAGAGCCTGTGACAAGCGGTCGGGGCAGGCGCTCCATCTCCACGTGGCAAATCCTGAGCCTTTGGAGAATGGTCCAAAGACATTCCCAGCCACTCTGACGCATAAGACATGCAGGCAAGCTAAATGGGCCATTTTGTGGGAAGCCAGGGGGTAATGGGAATAGACAGATCTTCCTGGGTGGCTGGGAGGGCAGTTCTAGATTGAACCATTGCCATGCTCCTTTCTCACCAAGGATCTGGCCAGTGCCCACAGGACATAGGTGAAAGAACATTCACAGCCTCCCAGGGGAGCTTCCAAAAGGACCAAAGTGCTCACCACTCCAGCTCCTCAGTGCCATCCTGGGATTAGTTAGAAGGCTGCCTCCACGGGTGCCAACACAGTGATAGCAGCGGTGGAGAGCGCAGGCAGGACAGGCGGGAAGCACAAACATACCAGCAGCCGAGAACAGCTGCGCCTCCTGCCTGCCATCCCAACAGAAGACCATTTGCTCCTTTTCACCTGGAGCAGGCAGGCAATGAGGAAGGCGATTTGTCGCAGAGTGGAGCAGGCAGCAATTCAAGCTGGGGGTCGGAAAACCTTGCCCCAGATCCCAGCCCACCGCCTAGTCAGGACTACCCCCTAGGAGCAATGAAAGAACCTGTAGGACAGTGGCCAACTGTGGCCCTTCAGTTAGCACTCTCCTACCCCTCCATGCTGTTCATACTGGGCACCAGTGATGCCCGTCGTTTGTGGCATGCCAGCTGTTGTACCGAGGTCCCCAAAGGAAAACAGGGAAGAAGCACAAGGAGGCTGATGGCAGTCTTCCTGAGGAAAATTTGCCACACAAGTTTTTCCCCGTCTGGGATGGTGGAGCGAATGGCGGTTCGACTGTTGGAATGTTCTTTAAACACTTTTGGTGAGCTGGCCTCAAGCAAGGTGGACTGAGGCCCAGGATGGATGATGCAATCCTGGCCCCCTCTTTCAGGCTGGTTCAGGAAAGAGGTGGAAGGCTTCCACAATGAGATTCCCAGCCCTGCTCAGTCAACCAGAGGCAGTGACATTATCCGAGGGCCAGAAACCTTGCTCTGGCTGGAGCAGAATCCTATGGCTGCTCCTGTTTAATCTGGAACAACAGGTTCTCAAAATGCGCGGTATTCGCATGTACCTGGGGAAATGCTTTGAGGAGGGGGGGAATATGTAAATATTTATTGGTGGTGGTTTTAAAAGTCTGGAGAGGAATCTGCTAAATGAAAATTTAACATATATTGAATACTCAAATGCATTGCATATAACGAAACAGTCAATTTTAAGTCTAAAGTTTGGCTTTTTTAAAACTCTATAAAATTTCAAAATTAATTTTGTTCAACGTTCTGTCTTAACTCAATAGTTAAATATTAACTGAACTGGTTTTGAACTCTGATTTTGAACTAGTTAAAAATCTTATTTCGTTAGACTGATTTCTGAAACCCATAAGATTTCTCTCCCGTGGGGACCTGCCACTTATGGGTGAATCAATACACTGGCGTAGGAGCTAGTCACCACATCTCAGATTGGGTACATATATAAAACCAGGATTTTAGGTTAACACCATTTAATTTTTTTAAAAAACATTGGTCTTCAGTCTAATTCACGCTTTTTGGAAGCTATAACATATTTGATGCTTTAATAGGCACTCTGCACCAATAATGTTTGAATAGTTGTGGATGATATTGGACCACTGGAACTTTAAAAACAGAGTTAAGTGACATATCACCTCTACAGAAAAAGGTATATATTATATATATATTCTATATTTTACGTAATCACCATGGACTAGTCACTCTCCTTATTATGATTGGCATTCAAAAGCATCATCACAATAACCATTATATTCATTTGATATTGGTATAGCACTTTATACAATACCGGCTTTGTTATTTATGCATTCAGCAAACACTTAGTGATTTCCTCCAATACGCCAGGTTCTGTGCTAGGGACCAGGAATTGAAATGAGTTGGCATCATTTCTGTTCTTGGAGTCACATTCAGTAGAAGATACAAACATGGAAGCAAATAAAGATGGTAACATGTTATAAGTGTTAAAATAAAGAAATGAACGAGAAGCCAAAAGGAGGAAGGTACAAATCCCGCCCAAAAGAGGGAAGAGAAGGTAAGGAAGACTTCCCGAAGGAGGTGGCATTGCCAATGGCTCCCATCTCTCATCGTCACTCTCTGGGACTGTTACCACAGCTTCTTGGGTGGTCTCCCAGCTTCCACACTTAAAGCAAAGGATAAGAGAAGGTTCTGATAGTGTGTGTAAGAGTGTGCTCACCGCCCCAGACCTGGAGTTCTTCAGCAGGAGTTGGGAATAGCCATTCTGATTAAAAGTGACAGCCGGCTCTCAACAAGACATTAATATGGATCCTTGACCAACTAGTAATCAAGGAACACATTCATTTACCAAACAGTAACATTATGAAGGGAAAACTTCTGGTGTATGACACTCGTGAGTTCTGACTCCTACCCTCGGCTGGTGACCTTGAGGGTGAAGTGGCTCCGGCTTTCGTTCCTGCTGTCCCTCTGCCTAGAGCACTTGGACCTCATTCATCCAGGAAACCGTCCTCATAACCCCCGACTAAGGAGAAGGAAAGCCACCCGAGGGTGGAGTCCCAGAAGCTGTGTGAAGAAAGTGCTCAACAGGGAGGGAGGGAGGGAAGGATCAACCATGTCACATGCTGCTAATGGGTCAGGCGAGATGAGCGCCAAGAAATATCCATTGGGTTTAGCCAAAGGAGGATATTGGTGACCTTGACAAGACAGTTTCAGGAGCAACAGTCTGACTGGAGTGGATTCAAGGGAGAATGAGAGGAGAGGATTTGGAGATAACAAGTACAGACAGCTATCTTAAGAGGAGAGCACTGGGACCATGTTTCTGGGGGAGGCAGTGGGATCAAGACAGAGTGTATTTTAGACAGAGAACTGACAGCATGGTCGAATGCTATCAGGAGACCTCGTAGAGAGGGAAAGAGTGTAGAGACGCTGCAGGAGAGAGAAGGGGGACACTGGCACAATGTCCGCGAGCAGCCAGGAGGGCGTGGTATGGCTGGTGCAGGTGGAGGGCCTGGCCTGGGCCAGGCAGGGAAAGTTCATCCATTGTAGCAGGAGAGAGGCAGAGACCAGACACGGGGTGGGGCCTGGAGCCCAGGTCCATCTCTTCTAACTGCTTTTGTCTTCTCAGTGAAATAGAGAAGGAGGGTGGGACTGGGACTGTAAGCTCATGAGGGCAGGAATCTGGTCTCTTGTCATCATGTTCCCTGTGCCAGACTGAGTGTTCAAAAGGCACTTATAGGAGCATGAATGATTGAATAATTGCATGAATGTTCAAAATGGGCAAATTATCACAGGACCTGAAACTAGTTAGCCTTATCCTAAATGGTCTCCAGCCAGACGCCTGGTGCCGTTCTGACTAATACACTTGAATTCACAGCCGTCCAATCCCAGGGCTGCCCTGGCCCCTAGGTGACCTCAGGGAGTCTCTTCCCTCTCTAGCTGCCGAGCTCAGAAGGGAATGTGGCTTAGCCCTCCTTGTCACATGACCAATTTGATCACAGTTAAGATTAATGGATCATATGTATATCACTCCTTGCTCTTTTTCTCTTTCCTGATCACACTCACGTTGTCATGTTTTGCCAGGCCCACCAAGGAGGACACCACAGGGACCAGTGCCACCACCTGTAGGTAGAAGGGAAAGTTTGAAACCACACACATGATCCATTTACTTTTATAGGCATCATTAAAATTCAACTGTTTGTTAAGCCCCAGGGAATGTCTTTCTATTAATATTACTAATATTTTATTAATATCACTGTTCAAATTGTTTGGAATTTTCTGGTCCAAGGCAGAGCTGTGGGGCTGTGGAGGAGAGGGTCCTGCCTGGGACGGGGTAAACGTGGGGAGGGGGCTGGCCCCGTTAACTCGTATGAACATGTGACACGCCGGCCTCATGTTACAGTACTGGGAACTTACTTCCTCTCCCTCATTGGGAGCTGCCCCTTGGACACATCTGCAGAAGGGTGACAGTCTTTCCAAAAGATCCCTTCCTTGTCCCCAGGGCACCAGAAGAGCAGCTGACAGCCCAGGGACCAGGCCTTTAGTTCCTTCCCTGTCAGGCTCAAGAGGAGGCTTGAGGGCAGGCGGGGGAGGGATTCAATTATTTAGTCAACAAATCTTTATTACGAACCTACTGTGTGCCAGGCACTGTTCTGGATGGTTAGGATATGTGAGGAACAAAAACTAGCAAAATTCCAGGCCTGTGGAGCTTGCACGCTAGTAAAGGGAGGTCAGGGCTCAGGTGGGCGGGTGTCAGATTACAAAACTGACTTCCCTTCCGGGGGGGGGGGGGGGCATGAGGGATCCAGCCAGGTTCATTCTGGCCCGTTGGGTTTCTCCTCAATCTGCTCAAAGAGTGAGTGGCAGCATTGGGTCCTTTCAGATCTTCTGTTCCCTGACAGAGGCCTAAAGACCTCCCACCCCCAGCCTGTGGCACCGGATCTGCTGGGGACATCAGCTGATCCCATCTCGGAGACTCGAAGCGACTCAGCAATCAGCGAGACCAGCCACCGCCACGGTTGGTGGCAAACCCCACCACGCCGGGGGACGCTGTGGGGTCAGCTCCCTGCCACCTGCTTCCTGCCTCAGTAGCCACAAGGGAAATACCACCTTCTGAGGAGGTGGAGCCTGTCACCCAGATAAGCAGGCCCTCTCGGGCTGTCTGGTGCTGCCCACTTCAACAGGAAAACCCACTTTCTAAGAAGCAGTCTCCTTCCTCTAGCTGTTTTCCTGGCAAGTAGAAGCAGCATGAACATCTGCAGAGAGCAGTAGATGGGGTGGATTAAAGTAAACTCTCCTTACTTCTAAAATGCCTACCGTCTCCTCAGATCCAGGGCAGCTTCCAAATATAACATTTTTAGAGGAAAAAAAAAAAAAAAACTCAGGACTACCACTGTTTGCAAACACCTAACAACTTAAGGTATAGCTTCTCCCTGTCACGGCAATAAAAAGAGGCTCCTGACATCTGTTTCCTTTAAGGAGCCTATAAAAAACATAACGAAGACATGCATGCCTGCTTGAGGATGAGCAACACAACATCCCATTCCAGACTGTTCCTGGGGCCACTCCGCCCAAACTCTGCATGCTGCTGAGGGAGGTACAGGGTGCCAGGGGGGGTCTCCACCTCCTGGGGTGGGTCGTTGCCTCAACCAACTCCTAATCAGCAAGCTAAACAAGACGATTTTCCAAAATCACCATGAGAAACTCCTCCTTTTTTTAAGTCTCCAAGTGCATAAATTAAGTCTTTGTGTACAACTATGGAGGGGGATTTCCAGGCGAGCACAAGTCACTCCCCAGTGTAATAAAATTTCTGAAGCTTGAAAAAAATCATCAAAATACAGTTGCATGAGATGATTCTTTCAATGCAAAATTAGTTTCTAGATCAATGATTTTCAAATAGGGTAGGGTAGGGGGAAGAGTTCACAATCTTTTTAGGGACTTTTTCGAACTACATGTACCACCCCACCCCCAGTTCCAGAGATTCTGGCACATGCCCCAGGGGAGCCTCCTCTGACCAAGAGTCACCGTCATGAGGAGCTATTCTTACTCAGTGGCTTTCAAACATGAGTAGCGTCGGAATCACCTGGAGGGCTTGGTCAAACACAAACCATTCGCCCACCTCCAGACTTTTGGACTCAGTAACCGTGAGGTGGGTCGAGAATGTGCAGTTCTAATAAGTTCGCAGGTAATGGAGATGCCAATGCTGCTGGTTCCGGACCATGCCAAAAATCCTCCGGGGGTTTCGAGGTAGAAAATGGTTAAGAACAACTGGTTTTGAAAAGAAACCATTTGCTATATATTGCAAAGGAACAAGATCAAACTTCCCTGTATCTACTGTCGATGCCGACAGTGGGACTACACGCTAAAATATTGGGTGGCAGTGGATTTGAGATGAGCACATGACCAAGACTCTACCTCCATCGGTGCCAGTGGCTCCCCCAATCGCAGATCTCAGTTGGGCTGGAAAGTTCCCTGCTGGTCATGGGCTGAAATAAGGCTGGGACTCACCAGCTGCTCTTTGAGCTGAGCTGGGATGTGAGGAGAATAGGGCATGGATTCCATCCCCTCGTGGGCCAGGCAGCTTGGCCCGTCCTGTGGCCGAGATCAGGGGCCTCTCAGGGATGGATCCTCAGGCTGCAGGGGCACCTGGTGAGAGGAGAGGCCGGACACCCCTCACATGCTGCGGCCACCAAGTCCTCAGGCGAAGCTGCCCAGGCCACGGCAGCAGCTTTCCACGGAAAGGTGAAGGCCCCATTCTCAAAATTCAGAAGGGACTTTGTGGCAACCAAACCTGCAGCTTTTAAGCCAAAGTCATGCCATTAACCCAAGGATCAGTCATGGTCACAATCATGATAGAGAAAGGAAAATGGTCTATGGTTCCAGGGAAGGAAAGCCATCCTGGGAAAAGAAGAATTGGAGAATTTACCTTTATTTCCTATTATGTTGTCATCACATATAAGATTACATCCTCTCATAATTATCTGTGTGAGGGGTGGATTCCTCCACTTCTTCCAGGGCAGGGAAACTGTTTGTCAGCACTTCCAGGGCCTCGCACAGTGCCTGGAATACGCGAGGTCCTCAGTGAAGGATAAATGAATAAATCCTTTAAATTTGGTTTCTAAAGTCAATGCCTCCCAAGGGGGGAGAAAAATACCATCAGAGGACAGGGACTTGGGAGCCTGGGAATCATGTTCAGCTCAGGGGAGCTCAATTCATTCTAACAAGGAATCCTGCAGCCACGGGGCAAAGATTCCTTCCCCGATTCTGTCGGCTTGCCTGGCTCCAGTCCTGAAGATTTGGTTGGAGTAATTAAGGCTATCACCCACAGGCTGTCAGCCCTGAGCATTCAGAAACTGTCCTGTTCTTCCAAAGAGTTAATGATCTTCAGACCTTGAAAAGATCCTATATCTTGGCTGGTTATCAAAATCAACTACCTACCAAGGAGCTGATTCCAGGATGCCGAGAATCTTCCCTGTGGTGGGGTGTATGTTGGGTGTGGGGGAGGTAGGACGGGGGGAGAAGATCTTGTATTCACACCCACTCACCCACATACAAGCACATGGGCGCACACCAACACCAAAACTTAGGTATTAGCTGATTTAACCAGATGATTCATTTTCTGCTCACTGGTGGAGCCGTGGGGGAAGGGAGTTGGCCATGTGTACACTGAATGGTTCCCCTGAGATATATTCTGGCTTATACCTTTGGTAGCTTGCCTTTCTTCTTTTTCACCTCAGATCCAACTCAAAGTGCCCTTAAGTAGGGAATACGTGATGTACAGGCCAGATGATTTTATCAGTCCTCTTGGAGTTTCCTACATTTTACTGTACCCTCAAGATCACCTTCCACTGCCCAAACTAGTCACAATGATTCCTTAAATGCTGCTTAAGGTCATAATAGGAAATATCCATGTGAAAACTATTTCTGCATTTAGAATAAACCTGTTGTCAACACACTGGTCCGTTATATCACTCTACAGTAGCCCTGCAGAAATTTCTTTTAGAACTCAAAAACAAGATAAATTTTATCTCCCCCAAGGAACCAGTGGTGGGCCTGGTGCTCTAGTGGTTAAGATTCAGTGCTCTCACCCCCGCAGCCCAGGTTTGTCTCCCAGTCAGGGAACCACACCCCTGTCTGTTGGTGCCACACTGTGGCGGCTGCTTGTTGCTGTGATGCTGAAAGCTATGCCACCAGGATTTCAAATACCAGCAGGGTCACCCATGATGGACAGGTTTCAGCAGAGCTTCCAAACTAAGATAGACTAGGAAGAAGGACCTGGCCACCCACTTCTGAAAAAACTGGCCATGAAAACCCTATGAATAGCGGCGGAGCATTGTCTGATAGAGCGCCGGAAGGTGAGAGGATGGCGCAAAAAGACCAGGCAGGGTTGCGCTCTGCTGGACACAGGGTCACTAGGAGTTAGAGTCGACTTGACAGCACTAATAACAATTAGTTGTTCTAATTTCTCCTCTTTTATTTCCTTGGCCACTAGGAACCTCAGAGTTAAATTTAATAATAGTTTTAGGTTTTGCATATTTACTTCCCTCTTCCTTCCTGTGGTCCTGAAAATAGGATAACAATTCTTTTTTCTTTCTTTTTTTTTTTGAGGGAGATTGGCCCTGCGCTAACATCTGTTGCCAATCTTCCTCTTTTTTTCCTCTTGTCTCCCCAAAGCCCCAGTACATAGTTGTGTATCATACTTGTAGAGTTGTAGCTCTTCTATGTGGGACACCACCTCAGCATGGCTTGATGAGCGGTGAGTAGGTCCACACCCAGGATCCAAACCCGCGAACCCCAGGCCACCAAAGCGGGACGTGCGAACTTAACTGCTAGGCCACCAGGCCAGCCCCTAGGATGACAATTCTAATAACCTTAATGAATGTATATTCTTTGTTGTAAAGCACTCCGTTTTTTTATTTTTTATTTTTGGCAAAACACAAGGTATCAATGATCTTAAAACAGTGTTCAATGCAGCATCCTACATTCAGAGAGGAAACCAGATGCATAAATAATAATGATTTCCCATAAGCAGAAATTCCTGAAAATGATTAAGGGGTCATAGTGCGGCACAAGCTGATGATGCAACAATAACCCTGTGTGAGGGGGCAGCTGTGCCTAAGAGACCGGGTAATTCAGGTGTATGTTTGAACTGTGAGAGCTCTTCCTTCTCCAGCACTCTATTTTATTTCAATCTTCCATTAAGCTTGGTGTTTTAGCCTCACATTGGCCCCTGGAGAGGATAATGGTCTTACTAAGACTTGTAGGAAAAGGTTGTATCATGCTTAACTGCAATCTTTTTGCATGGGAGAGCTTGTCAAACAAACATCCATTAGACACCTACTGTTTTCAGAATCCTGCCCTAGCTCCTGGGAAGGGGAGCATCCAGAGGAAAAAGAGCGGAGCACAGGCCTCTTCCCTCAATGGTTTTCTCCCACCTGTGGTCACTAGTACTGTGGGAGCAGGTTCCACAGCAGCACAGTGGGCCTGGATTGGGCGGAGAGAGCATCTCCTGCTGACCAGGCTGGTCACTCTGGGTGAGGTTCCAAGCAGGCCTTAGGTTCTCCTGTTCTCTGGGCTTTTAGAAAATTTCCATCCGTCCGGACTGGTGTGAGTGGGGCCTGGTCTGAACCCTTAGGACTCCTGCTCTGCAAAGCCCAGATCACACCAGGGCCCAGCCTCCCAAACACTTTGAGAGCTCCTGAAAGCCTGACATGAAGCATCGCCATACTGCATGGTCCTAATTCCCCCTTCTAATCCTCCACAACCTTCGTTCCTGGAGCTGCCGTGTTGGGGGTTCTGGCACCAGTGGCGGCGTGAGCCGTGCTGGCCCCTTTCCCTGACTTTTTTTAAATATAAATTTTAAAATGTGACTTTGAGATGAAAGCAAGAATGCCAAAAGGAGGCCGATGCTTTCTTGTGTTCAATTACAGCCCTGGGGAGTACCCCACACAAGGAACTGCTCAGAGCTCCAGCCAAGATGGAATCTGCTTTTCCAATAAGCACTTCAAACAGCAGAGGATGTTTTTGGCTGGATTCAGCAACTGGGAAGCCAACAGTTAATAGGGCTGGGCACGGGGGCCAGGCTCCCCTCCATCAGGGGAAACTGAAGCTGCCTTTTACAGCCACTTTCACTGCAGCTGAAGGTACAAGGCACTTGTCTGACTCCCCCAGACAAACAGCACGAATCTCACCTTTGGAACTTATTGAACAGATCTTCTAAGATTACAGATTTCAATATCTCTGTTAATTACTCTCCATATAATTTTTCTTCATTATTTTTTCAGGCCAAATTCCTTTATATTAAGTTCTAGGAATGGAATTTTGTTGATCTGAATATAGACACGCCAGAAATGCTGCTAATAATGCAATAAGGACACTGATGGTAATGGTGATGATGGATGAATGGATGGATGGATGGATGGATGGATGGATGGATGGAGGGATGGATGGATGGATGAGTGGATGGATGGATGGATGAGTGGATGGATGGATGAGTGGATGGATGGATGGATGAGAAGATGGATGGATGAGTGGAAGGATGGGTGACTGGATAGATGAGTGAGTGGATGGATGGATGAGTGGATGGATGGATGGATGGAGGGATGGAGGGATGGATGGATGGGTGAGTGGATGGACGAGAAGATGGATGGATAGACAGATGAGTGGATGGATGGGTGAGTGGATGGACGAGAAGATGGATGGATAGACAGATGAGTGGATGGATGGATGGATGAGTGGATAGACGAGAAGATGGATGGATGGATGGGTGAGTGGGATGGATACACAGATTGGCTGGTGAGAGAGGGGAAGCAGCATTGTGAAATAAGTACAGGAAGCTTTAGCAGCACCATTTCACAAACCTGGAAGCTAAAGCTTCTCAAAGCAAATGACTTGCCCAAGCTCACCAAAGCTGAGCCTGATCTAGAACCCAAGTCTTCTAAGTCATGCTCTTCTCAGGACACCAGCCTGTTGCTTCAATAACCTGGGTTGCACCTTGCCTGGACGACATCAGCATCCTACCCTGCACTGACACAGAGCTTTCCAGACCCAGTCATGGTCATGAGTGCATTTTGCCTGTTTTAGTTACTAAGTATTAGCCAATTATCAAGTCACAAAGCGAATTGTCACCAGGACCCCGGATTCCAGCTTCATTCTTGAACTCCTAAAGTCACACCTAGATTTGGGCAAATATTTCCTGACCTGTTAGGTAAAAGTGTTCTGCATGGAGAAGAAGCACCAGGGTGCAGAGCAGGGATTTCCAAATTTAGATGTGTATATACAACTTGTTAAAATACATATTGCCAGAGGTTCTGAACGAGCAGGTCTGAAGTGGGCACAGGAGGCACAAGTTCAATAGACAAACATCTATCTCTTTGAAGTCTTGGTTCAAATGTCACCTTTTTGGTAAGGGCTACGCTGACCATTCTATTTATTTATTTATAATTTTATTTAATTTTTCCCCCAAAGTCCCAGTAGATAGTTGTATGGCATAGCTGCACATCCTTCTAGTTGCTGTATGTGGGATGCGGCCTCAGCATGGCCAGAGAAGCGGTGCGTCGGTGCGCGCCCGGGATCCGAACCCGGGCCGCCAGCAGCGGAGCGCACGCACTTAACCGCTTAGGCACGGGGCCGGCCCCGACCATTCTGTTTAAAATCACAACCCACATAGCTCCTCCCCACTCCCCATCCCCTGTCCTGCTCTCCTTTTCTCCCAGCATTATCACCTTTTATTATACCGTTGCTACGGACTGAATGTTTGTGTGCCCCCCAAATTCACATGTTGAAGCCCTAATCCCCAATGTGATGGTATTTGGAGGCAGGGCCTTTGGGAGGTAGTTAGGTTTAGATGAGGTCAGGAGGGTGGAGCCCCCATGATGGGATTAGTGCCCTCATAAGAAGAGGAAGAGACCAGAGCTCTCTCTGTGAGGATACAGCAAGAAGGCAGCCATCTGCAAACCAGGAAGAGGCCCCTTACCAGACACCATATCTGCTGGCATCTTGATCTTGGACCTCGCAGCCTCCAGAACAGTGAGAAATAGATGTCCGTTGTTTAAGCCTCCCAGTCTATGGTGTTTTGTTATAGCAGCCTGAGCTGACTAAGACAACTATATAATGGACTTGTTTTTTACACTTTTGTTTTGGTCTCCCCAGTACTGGAAGCTCCATGAAGGCAGGACTTGTCTTGTTCACTGCTGAATCCTGTGAGCCTGGAACAGTGCCTGGGCTGGTAACATCTGTTTGAAAGGACTGACTGAATGAGGGAGTAACTCTAATGTAGGTGGCTCACGATACCCTCCTGAGAAATCCTGGTTGAGGAAGAGCATGGGCTTTGGTATTAGCCAGATGAGAGTTTGGATCCCAACTCTATTCGCTTCTGTGTGACTTCAGACAATTTAAGCCCCCTGAGCATGAGTTTTCTCATCTGTGAAATGGAGACAATACTGACATCTTCGGGTTGCAACACAAGGATCCAGTGAGATAACGGGGCACACAGCAGTATTCCACACGTGTTACTTCCGTCCTCCTTCCTCATCCTCTGGGTGGAATTTTGCTTTCAGTGGCCTCTGAGCAGAAAATGTGTCTGAAGCTTCCCAGGTGGGAGGGAAGTGCATTCTGTTTCTCATCATGGAGAGGGGCGGGGAGGAAGAGATAACGGAGGTCACGCATGGGGTGGGGAGTGGATGTCATCCCTGCCGGCTCCCTCTGCAGCTCAGAGGACACACGTTCACCTCCCTCTGTCCCTCCATCCCTTCCTACCAGCAGAAACGTGAACAAGTGGTTTCTGAGTAAACAGGCAATAAATCACGAGCTGGGATCAGCCCCTCCCCAAAGCAGCATCATTCAAGATCTCAGGCAGAGAGACCTCGTGCTTGGAGACTGCAGTGTGGACGCCCCAGGCAAGCGTTCCTCCCCAAACAGTCCAGCCAGTTCCCCTGGGGCCCTTGGAGTGAGTCCCACGCACTCTGCCAGCCCCACCTGGAGGGACTTAAACTAGAGCACGGGAGATCTGGGCGAGGTGGGAACAAGGATTTCCTGATCATGGTCCTGGAATCCATGACTGAGGTTATAGAATCTTTTTTCTCTGGGTTTTATGAAGCAGATAGGATTTGGAAGCAGAGACACAGAAAACAGGAAATATCTACGCACACGCACATGTGCACTTTTCCCCAAAGAGAGGAAAAGAAACAGCCCCTGTGGAGTGGGGCCAGGGCCTCTGTCCTGTGTCCAGTGGCAGGGACACACGACTCCGAGTCCAGAGCCTGTCTAGCTCCAGCTCTGGGGCTAATTGTCCGGCAACTTGGGCCAGTCCCTCTCCTGCCCTACCCTGATTTCTGACGCATAAGACAGGAGCATGAATCTCTTTGGTCCTCCCCAGGCTGACGTCTCCAGCTGAGCTCTGGCTGGATGCAGCAGGGAAACTGGCCCAAACACGAGGCTGCCTAGACCCCCTTGGCCACCCCCAGATCCATTTGAGATCCAACTCAAGGCTCAGACCTTTACTTTCAGAGGCTACGCTGGAAGGTGCAGGATCTGTCCTGACCTCTTCCCCGACCTTCTGTCTCCTGTGGGGGCTGTGCCTGGCAGGACAAATCCCCTCGGAGCCCTGGGGAGGCTGTTTCCACCCAGGGCCCCTGCTGGGTCTGTGACTGGATGCTGCCCCAGAGTCAGGCTGAGCTCTGGAACGGCATCTGCCTCTGGGTCACCCATCAAGATTCAAGGAGAGACTAGTACTCTTCAAATTAAACCAGACCGGCTCCTCTGGAACCCAGCCACCACTCCCTCAACACAGCCTAAAAGTGTCCCACCCCACACCTCGTAGGAGCTCTGAGGGGCCCTGGCAGGGACTTCTGAGGAATTAGTTTGAGAAGGGATCTGCGGAGAACCAGTTGTGCGACATTGAGCAAGCCCCTTCCCCTCTCTGGGCCTCGGTTTCCCTGCCTGGGCTGGCCTGGCTCTCTGCCATCTGCCCAGCGTTGACAGTGTGTGGCCCTTTCCAACGTCTGAGCAGCTGCTCCCTCGGCTGGGGCTGCAGGGAATGTCCACCTCACTCGTTGGTGGGGGGGCAGGGAGCAGGGCTTAAATGGGAGAAACCAGGAACAGGCACTCAAAGTCAAGTAAGAGGCAGGAATCAGCCCACTGCCTGCTCCCCAGAATTACCTCCTCCTCTCCTCTTAGAATCACGAGCTGTTGAAGCCAGAAGGGTCATAAGGCATCATCCAGACCAGAGGTGTTCAAGCTGCTTGTACCCACACAGCCTTTCTGCAGATGAAATCTCACACCAAGGAGGCCCAGAATACCAAACAGATGCGGGGAGGGGGCAATAGCAGGGATGAAATGGAGCGTTTATGATAAAGGTAGCTCTGGCGGCCTGGCTGGGAAAAGCAACTCCAGGGGAGGGTGGAATGTCCTCAGCCAGTGGGGGAAGCTAGACATGAGAGCATCACTGTGCTTGACTGGCTCTCCTCTCCAGAATAAACTCCCACCCCTGCTTAAAGGGAGTAATTTTTTCTTTCTCTTTTGTTTTGGAAACAAGTTTCATCAACAACCAGAACTCACCCTGTTCCTCCCCACCAACATAGACAATGTTCCTTACAAACGGCACTACCTTATCTGTCATAGTAAACCGAGGCAATCTCTGGCCCCATCTCTTCCACTCCTGCGCGTGAAATCACATTAGCTTGCAAGATATGATCCACACAGCTCAGATCAGAGAGAAAAGGGGAGAGCAAGTAGCAGGGGAGGAGCTGAGCAAAGGAGAGCCAGGGAGAAGAGAACCGCAGAAGGCAAAAGGGAGGTAAGAGTCGGTTCCTGTAGCTGACCTGGCAGATCTGAGGACTCGGACCTGAGGAATTTCCGGGGACCCTCGGGGTCCTGACAAGGCAGGGGAGGGGCAGGGAGCTGCCGGGAAAGATTGGGGAGGCCAGTGGTGCCTCAGTCGGGTGGAAATAGGGAGGGGCTCCTGGGTCATCGGAGCGTAAACAAAGGCTCTGTACCCAGGGTGAGCCCGGTATCCTGCCTGGAAGAGGCGGGCCGCTGGGCTGGCCGGGTGAAGCAACCTGTGCCGAGAAGTTGCAAAGGCCGCATCTCCCAAGCACCGAGCACATCCCTGACGTCAGGCGCAGCGGGGCCGCGGCCAGCGCTAACTAGGTACAGATGCACGAGGGAGGGCAGCCTCTGCCGGGAGCCGCTCCCGCAGGCGCCGCCCCGCCCATCCCCGGAGCGGCTCCAGCCTCGGGCTGGGAGGAATCTGAGCCGCTCGCCCCCTCGCCGGCCTCCCAGACGGCGCGACAGCGCGCCCTAGTGGCCATGGGCCGGAGAGCGCGTCTAGGAGCCCCAGAGGCCCAGGTGTGGGGCCTGACATCTCTAATACATGCTGACTCTCATTGGACTCCCATTAGAATTCACTAGGGGAGCTTTTAAAACTCACAATGCCCAGGAGGTACCCCATCTCAATTAAATTAGAACCCCTGGGAGCGGTACCCGGGCCCCAGTATTTTTTAAAACTCTCTAGGTGGTCCTATCTACGGCCAAGTTCAGAACCCGTCCCCTTAAAGCAGTGGTTTAAAGCAGACTGGAGAGTACATCAGAATCACCCGGAGGGCTTGTTAAAACGGGGATTGCTGGGCGCCGCCCCAGAGTTTCTGATCCCATAGGTCTGTAGTGGGGCCTCATTAGCTCTAGTAAGTTCCCAGGTGATGCTGATGCTGGGGGTCCCACGACCACCCCTGAGAACCAGTGCTTAACTTCTACTCCAAGAGTGGACCAGGGGCCACAGCACTGGCATCTCCCAGGAGCTTGTTAGAAATGCAGATCTGGAGGCCCCACCCCAGATCCAGTGAATTAGAATCTACATTTTATCTAGATGCAGGTAATTCATATGACATTAAGGTTTAGAAGCTCTGCTCTAAACACCATTTGGTCAGGCCTCACGCGACCAGGCTGTGTTGAGTGCTGGCAAAACCCCTTTACATCCTCCCCAAAATCTCTAGATCAGAGAACTGGATGGAATCTTCCAGATTATCTTGTCCAATTCTCTTGTATGACAGATGGGGGAAACTAAGGCCCAGAGGAGGGAGGGGACTTGCCCAGGGTCAATCATCCTGGGCACCTCAAATTTCATACACTCATCAACATCCCCTCTTTCTGCCCAAGAGGTGGCGCTTGTGAGTTCTGATCTTCATCCATGGGTCAGGCACCTCATGAACTCAAGGGGCCCAGGTCCTTCCTGTCCTGTCTGCTTGGCAGTGCACTGAGGCAGCCAGTGGAGACCCAGGAAACCGGCAACAGAGAACACGGCTGGAGGTGGCCTGTGCCAGACGACCGGGACAGGCCAGGTTTGAGAGTTGATTGACAGCCACTGACACTAGGTGTTGAGACTCATGCCCATTTTTTGTTCATGACTATTCTTCTGAATTCTCAGGGAAGAGAGACTGATCAGATGCTTATCTTACAGGCACCTATCTTATAGACACATCTGTACACACTGAGCACCTGTCCCCAAAGCGGGCTGGATGGCCAGCTCTGGCCGCAGCTCATGGTGAGTTTCTGTCCTTTTTTATTATTCATGCAGGCAGTCTGAGGGGCACACGGGGTCCAGGTGGAGAGACTAGACAAATGTACCAGTAAATGCAGTGAAATAGACATCATCACACTGGAGGTTTTGATGTCACTGGGAGTGGGGGGAGGGGTGGCATTTGGAGCAGGTGGACAAGGAGGGACGTATGGCATGGGTCAGGAAAATCAGAGCCGGCTTCCTGCAGGCTAAGTGGCCATCGCCACCAGAGCAGGGTGGAGCTTGGACATGAACCCCAGCCTGTCCAAGTTGTACCTGTCACTCCTAACCACTCCTCTACCCTGTCCTCAAAAGGAACAGAGGTGAGACCACCTCGTGGCCTGTCTGGGATCTGTAACAGGGTGTCTGGCTGGAAAAGAGTCAACTGAGGCTGAACAGAGAGGGCCAGGGGGGCAGAGGGAGATTTGAATTTAAAGTTGATGACTATGCGCTTTATCCAGAATCCCATGAGAAGCCATCTGAGTTGTGATAATGGAAAATGATGCTGATGGAAGTTTCAGGAAGACTGAGTCTTTCTAGAGTCCAGCATATTGCTAACGTGCAGAGCTCTAGCTTTAGGGGTCTGTGATGAGAGAATCACTGATGTTGTTTATAAGGTGATAACATTTTGGAGGGCTACATTTTAACACTCTGCATTCATTTCCATTCATTCCCAGAAGGCTCTGGTAAAATAAGCAATTTGTAATTGTTAAGTGAAAATGGGTGGGTATTTGTTTTCCTCTTGTGATCTTTTACATTCCAGCTACTCCACCCTGTTATCAGCTTTACAGAAAACAAAGAAACTGAAATTAAACATTAACCAGGATCATTGAGAATGTCACTGAAATGAACAGCCCTGGTGTTAGGAGAGGGGAGGCCCCTAACTCTCTGGTGGATTGTTCAAACAAGGAAGGGACCTGGGGGCAGGCCCCATTGCCAAGGGATTGGGAGGCCAGCTGATTCCAACTAGCACTTTCCATTCCAACAGACAGACATTTACTGAATTCCTGTGAGAGGCTAGCCATGGAACTAGGTACCTGGGTACAAGGAGGGCTCTGACAGAGTCCAGCCCTGAGAAACTCACATCACGTGTGACAAGGGCTCTTAAGGAGACAGGTACAAGGGACCATGGAGGACAGAATGAGAAGTGGTGTGTTTCACCCCCGAGGAGACAGCATCTGCTGTTGGTCTTAAAGAATCAATAGACGTTACTAGTAAAAAAGAAAGGGCAGTCCAGGCAGAGGGAGCAGGTAGACACAGGGTGGAGGACAGAGCATGGTGAGGTTGGGAAGTGACACACTGGGTGTTGGTGTGGGGTGTGTGGTGGGAGGAGGAGCATATGTAGGATGGCTGGGGCTGGAAGGCAGCTGGGACCAGACGAAACACCAGCTCTAAAGTGCAGGCTTGATTGGGAAAGTTCTGGAGGCCTCTTCTAAAGCCCTCGGGCCACTGTGGGGAGGGTGGGCTGGCAGAGTGCCCTGGTGGGAGGCTGCTGGGGTCAGCCGGGCCAGAGATGATAAGGACTTGCCCAAAGCTGCAGCAGCAGTGAAGAGAGGTGGAGAAGGGCTCAAGAGGCATTCCAGAGGCACAGTCTTCTGACTTGGTGACTAATTGGGTGGGGGAGTTGAGGTCAATGACTGAACACTCTGACTTGCTGTCATCCTCTGAGAAAGGAATGGTCTCAGTCAAGGATCCAGCTGGGCAGCAGGAAGCACATGAGTATTTCAAACAGAGGGAACTGAATACAGGGGATTGGTTGCATAGTGAAGTAAATGCTGAGAAGCCCAGTGGGATGTTGAGGCAGCGCAGTGATTAGCAATGGGAAGAAGCCACTGGCACCTTCTAGAGCAGGAGGGATGAAAAAGGGAGACAGTGTGACTAGAGCCGGGAGGCCAGGAGGTACCTGACCCAGTAGAAACCAGAGCAGGGCTGTGCACGGGAGCTGAGGCGGTGGAGGAGACCCAGCCCCTGCGGGAGATGCTTCTTAGAGCAGAGAGAGGGGGGAAGAAATACCCTGGCTTCTCTCTCTGCCCACCTGCTGTTGGCCAAGCCTACTTGAAAGCCCAAAGATGGGAAATGCCTCCCACAGGAACATCAGAGGAGGCAGCGTGGGTGAGAAGAGATGGTGAGTACAGGTTTGAACATGGGAAGCGTGAGGTGCCTCCCTGGAAGGGTGTTGAGCATGCGCTGAAGACATAGACTCAGAGGCTGGTGAGGCAGATGTGGAAGGGTCAGCGTGGCTCTGGTTGAGGTTTTCCCATCTGAGTCACACTGTCCCGGAGCTGAGCCTTGTGGGTAGGGCAGGGGGAGATGATGTCGGGTGGCTCAGTGACATGCTCCCCTGCCAAGTTGGGGAGAAAGGATGGTGCAGTGGAAACTGGGCGGGCCCGGAGAGGCTGCTAGACCTACAGCATCATCCCTGTTCTGACAGCAACTAGCTGTGACTTTGTGCAAGTGAATGATGCTCTCTGGGCCTCAGTTTCCCATCTGTAATGTGGAGAGCATGCCTCCCCCATTGGGAGAATAAAAACCATCCGGAAGCACTTTGTGAACAGTGAGGCTCTAGCTACTCTAGGAAGACCAAGGATGCTGAGCAGATGCCGAGTCCAGCCAAGGCCACTTTTTTTTTTTTTGCTTTGCTAGACCATGAATCTAAGTGTTAAAACACTGACCTAAAACGTAACGTCCACCCAACCTTCTCACCCCGTGACACAGATGGAGCCTGACTGAGCCACGTTCCACACGGAGCCCTGGTCTTTCCCGAACTCTGTATCCCGAGCACACGTTATCCCAGCGCAGCGAGATGCATCCTGTCTCGACAGCCACGCCACTTACCTGGGATGACTGGGGACTGGGGGCAGAGCAGAGGACACTGAATGGGGCCTTTCAGTAGCAGGCTTTGGCCCAAGGACATGTTCCCCACATAAGGTTCAAACCCTTCTTTTCCTGATACAGCAGGAGGTGGGTTCTTCACTTCCCTCCCTTAGAGCCTCGCTCACAGCCAAGCAGGCTCCACAGGGTGCAGGGCGGGAAGGGATCTTTGAGGTCGCCCAGGGGTGGGGACCCTCACCTGGCTCCCTGAAATGGTGTGCAAAATCCTGTGGGTACTTTTTCCTGGGAAAGGGGCCATATCTTTCATCTGAGTCTCAGCGGAGTTGGCAACCCCAGGAGGTCATGAAGTTCAGACGAAGCCCCTGCACTCTGCAGCCCCATCTCCCACCATCCTCTGCCTCATACAAGCCCCTCCAGCATCAAGCAACTGCTCGTAGTTGCCCAGACTCTCCACGCTTCTTCACCAGCCTGGCCCTGTGTGGATGCTGCCTCTCCACCTGGAATCTCCTTCCCCCTCCTCCCACACATCTTATTTTCTCAGTCTTTAAGACCCAGTTCAAGCATCACCCCCTCCAGAAATCCTCCCCTGACCCCCTCACCCCTGCTGCTAGTGGGCACGGCAGATCATATTTTCCAAAGACAGTCATTCCCATGTACGGATCCCATCCCTCATGATCTCCCTGCAGTGTGACCGAGAGGTGGGTCTGCATCCCTCCTCTTGGATCTGAGTGGGACTTGTGACTGCCCTGACCAATGGGCACAGGGAAATGGATGCTTTGTGCCTTCAGAGGCTAGGTCAGAAAAAGGACAGCCTTCTGCCTGCTTCTCATTCATATTCTTCCTCTCTCTCTCTCTCTCTCTCTCCTTCCCTTCCTCCCTTCCTCTCCTTCTTTCCTGTCTTCTCTCCCTTCCTCTCTGTCTCTCCCTCCCTCCCTCTCCCCTAAACACCTGCCTTGGACCCCAGCCACCATACTGTGAGGAAGTGCAGGCCACAGCGGAGCCATGGGGCCCACAGCCAGCACCACCAGTGAGTGTGCGCACTTTCGAGTCATTCCAGTTGAGGCCCCACATGGTGGTGCAGAGACAGACTGTCCTCACCATGCCCTCTCTGTGTGCTGACCCACGGAAACCTTGACAGATAGTAAATGATTACTGTCGGTTTAAACCACTGCATTTGGGGGTAATATGCTATATGCAGCAATTGACAAAAATACTTCTCTGGAGTCCAAGGACCCCTGTGCTTGTCTCTATCCAAGCATTTTCTCCAGAGTTGTCACTGCTGGCTGACAGCTCTGCCTCTCCACTAGACCGTGAGCCCTCAGGGGCAGGGACCATCCAGCCATCATCACACCCTGGCCGGGCACACTGCTTGGAACTCAAGGGGCACTCAACAAATGTTTGTCAGTGAAACCCAGGAAATAAGAAAGAGACTACTAGGCGGATCAAAAATGAACTCCTGGGTGATAGACATATTTGAGATACAGCTCCAATCATGTAAGACATACGTTTTTTAAATGAATGAAGTATTGATGAGAATGGATTCATTTAAAGATTTCAGTTTTCATGAATTGGTCACATTAGGCCGTGATCTCTTGTGGGCTTGCAGAGGTTCGTCTATAGAGTGAATAGGTGAAAGGACATAAAGGGACCCAATGGCAATGATCCTCCTTCAGCTTAGGTGGCCTCATGAATCCACCAAGTTATACTTATTTTCATTTCTCATACTGTGACTCCAGATTGTCCTCAAATAACAGGCACCCTCCTGGGACTCTGCAGGGCCCAGGGGCAGTTCACCCCCTCCCAAAGCTGCACCCCACAGGGAGCCGGCCCCAAACACAGAATCGCTGCTCTGCTGTCCCAGACCAGGCTTCTGGCCTCCCACCCTGGGCCTGCACTTCCTTCCCGGGAGGACCCTCCAGGCAGAGAAATTTCATGATACAGGTCTCACCAGGCACACTTGACAGTTCTCAGAGCATCATCTCCTGCATCATCACACTTGATCTCCACATGTCACTGAGGCAGACCTGGCAGGGATGACAAGGCCCATTTTATAAAAGGAAGTGGTGGCACCAGGACTCTGGCCTGGACTTCTGCCTCCACACCACTGTCCCTCACCCCACTCTGGACACTGTCAGCAGGGCTGCTATTAATCATGGAGGTGGATCCTGCTGTATGTCCCTGGGGTGGGCTGAATCATCCGCAGACGTCTCACCATCTCAGCTTAGCCCCTGGCACCCAGAACGTTTCTGGACCCCCTGGACCCACAGTCTCAGGTAAGCACAGGAAACAAAAGCTCAGGTCAATTAAATAGGATTAGATGATACTTCTGTTGCCAAAAGAAACACACGCATACACACACACACACGCACGCACATGTGCACACGTGCATACACGCACACACACACACACACGTGCACACACACGCACATGTGCACACGTGCATACACGCACATACACACATGCACGCACACACAGCAATAACAAACCAAGAAGACAAGCAAACAAGAAACCTTTAGTGTACATTCTCCAAGCCAATCACAAGGAACTGTTTTGGGATTACTTTGTGCTCCCTTCCCCTGTACCAAAGTAAGAATCAAGTTAGCAGTGCTATGTCTGTCTCACAAATGTCTCCTTATATAAATATTTAGGTGGTACAAGCATGTGTCTCGCACATACACACGCCTCTGGATAAGGAGGTCCCAGGGTTAGGATGCGTCCTGGGGTCTTTCCTTCCACACCTACCATGTCTGCTCATTGTCTTCGAGGCTGACATTCCTCAAGTTGAGGGATGGGCAGGCAGAAGGCTGCAGGCTGTGCGGCAGCCAGGTCAGCTTACAGCGAGCTGTCAACCCAGTTTCTTACGCCCCGGCTACGCCATAAATAACCACAATGAAACTGCAGCAGGCCGCTGGGGCCTCCACTGCAATGCACTCCCCCGCCATCAATCTCCCCTAATGACTGCTTGGCATTCAGGCTTCCGCTGCGACCCGACCCCAGCCCCCAGCATTCTTTGGGGCACAGTGTCCTTCCCAGGGACAGAATGGGTCAGCCGGGAGCACACTGCTTTGAGAGGTCCCCATGTCCTGCCAGTATAGTGTATGGATGACGGAGAGGGGCAGGAAAACGCATCACTCAGAACGCCACTCCTTTCAGGATGGGCTCCAGAAAGCAGATCTACAGCCAGCATCCACGTGGTTGATCTGGTCATGGTGGATTCTACACCACAAATGACCCCACACAGCAAGGGCTTCCCTGGGCAGTGTGACAGTCACTCACTCTGTGGAAGAAGCTGATCTTGGTGCTCTTCACAGTGTGGGTGGGCAAAGCCAGGTGATACTGTAGCTCAGCTGTTTACACTTCTTTTATCCTGGCCTCAAGTGGCAGTGACCTTTTATTCTTACCTTTTAGCCTGATTCCCCTCAACTATCTCACCACCCTAAAAACATCCACCTAAAATCACATACCTGCCCCACTTCCTCTCTCTCCCTCTCTCTCTCTCCTGAGCTCTTAAGATTGAATCTACATAAGTAAAATACTTTTATGATTTCACCTGACCACCTAATAAACACTTTGGTTGTCTCATCAACAGTCTTACAATAGAATTTTAATCATATATCTTTAGATAAAAAATAAGACGACAAAATGATCGCTAAAAGGTGTACTCTGTCAGTACACACACGCCATACCCTCAGGCTTCGGTGACCACTGAGTCGTGAGGGCAGGAGGGGGGAGAGTGTCTTAGAGTCAGCCCCCCCATTAACATATGGGAAACTGAGGCCCTTGCAGTCCCAGGGTCAGATAGAGGACCCAGGTCTCCTGGGATCTATGCACTTGGGGGCAGGAAGAACCAAAACCAGCTCTTCCTCCAGTGGATAGAGAGTACACACCGCAAAGCCACACCTTAGTCCCGGGCTGGGCACAGAGTAGGGCCCAGCTGGAGTGGACACTGGTGACGCCCCACCAGATCCCTGGGGTCCCCTTATGGTTCCATGTGCCCTTCCCCAGCCTCGGGGTGCTTTCACTCCTGACGTGGGCACCTGTGACTCTCTTTGAAGAGCTGTCCTCTCCCCGCTGGAGCACTTTGCATCCTGGGGGGTGGGAGGTGGGTGCTTAGCCAGTGGCTGACCGGTGAGGGGTACAAGGCGCAGCTCCTTGCCGTGAGTTGGGGCAAATTCTGAGGAATAATTTATGCTCCGGAGCTGTCCTGCGGGCTCCGGCTGGGGCTGGTCCTCAGCTTGCAATAGCACGCTGTTTGGCTTCCTGTCCCTGTCCTGCTTCTGCCGCGCCCTCACCAGTTTCTCCTGGGATCACTTCTTTTTAAGAAATCACCTGCATCTGGACCTTCATCTCAAGATCTGTTTCTGGGGACCCTGACCACAGACACCAGGAGCCTTTGTGGAATAAATGAATGGATCATACCCCAAGAGAGGTGCAAATGAAATACAATGCCTGGCTAAAGGGAAGCTGCTGAGGGAGGGTGGCTGGAGGAGCTGCATTTAAGTGTCCTGAGGGCTGAAGCCAGGAGTAATAAAAAGGCTCCAGGTGCCTCCACTTAAAACTGCTCACGTAGCATCATGGCGGAGTGAGTTGTTCCCTTTGTCTCTAGCCTCTAAGTTACAACTAAACAGACATTCATTAACCAACAGAGGATTCCCTACACAGCACAACAGGATGCCTGAGAGATCCACACAACCATACAGCTGAAGGTGGGTGGACTGGATCCCCGGCAGGCAGTGGAACTAGGTGAAGAGACCCCTCCCCCTCCCCAGCAGTAGCAATCCAGGTAGTAGATCCTCACACAGCAACCAGCGCAACTGTAAATGGAGGCAAAGGCAGCCCAGCTCACTTGCAAACACTTTTGGAGTGGTAGCCCAGCCCATGGGAGCACCCACCATGCTGTGGCAGCCCTGCCCATGCCAACACTCCCCACCGAGTGGCAGTGGCTCTGCCCCCACAAAGGCGCCCCTCCCGCCTAGCATAGCAGCTCAGCCAGTCCCCTGCCAAGAGCAGCAGCCCTGCCTGCACAAGAGTGAACCACCCACGAGCACAGAGGTCCCACCTGCATGTGTGCAACACACCCACTGAGCACAGAGGCCCTGCCTGCATGAGCTCAACCTGCCCATTGGCTGTGGCCAGCCTGTGCAAATGCAGAGCAGCCCTACTGGCACAACTACCAGCAGACAGGGCAGGATAGAAACACAGCTCCTGCTCCCCCACCAGCAGTGGCAGGTGGAATCTGTGACCTGATACTACCACAAATGCTCTGGCAAAGGATCACTTCATCAAACATCATGAAAAACTACAGTAACATTTCAGAGCAGAAGGAAAACAACAAGTCTCCAGAAACCAATCCTGAACACACAGAAATTTACAATCTAAATGACAGAGAATTCAAAATACTTGTCATACAGAATCTCAACGAGTTATAAGAAAATTCGGAAAGACAGTTCAATGAGCTCAGGAATAAAATTAATGAGCAGAAAGAATACTTCACCAAAGAAATTGAAGCCCTTAAAAAAAACTATACAGAAATTCTGGATATGAAGAACACAATTAATGAGATGAAAAATAATCTAAAAACCATAAAAAATAGAGCTGATCTTACAGAGGATAGAATTAGTGAATTAGAAGATAGAAATATAGAAATACTTGAGGTGGAGGAGGAGAGAGAACTAAGATTTTTTAAAAATGAAGAAATTCTTCAAGAAATAGTCAACTCAATTAAGAAAAGCAACATAAGGATTATAGGTATTCTAGAGGGAGAAGAGGGGGAGAAAAGAGCAGAGAGCTTGTTCAAAGAACTAATGGCTGAGAACTTCCCAAACCTGGGGAAAGAATTGGACTTACAAGTACATGAAGCCAATAGAACTCGTAATTACATCAATGCAAAAAGACCTCCTCCAAGGCATATAATAGTAAAACTCACAAAAGTCAATGACAAGGAAAAAATATTAAGGGCAGCAAGGCAGAAGAAAAGAACCTACAAAGGCACCTCTCTCAGGCTTTCAGTGGATTTCTCAGCAGAAATCTTACAGGCTAGGAGAGAATGGAATGATATATTCAAAATACTGAAAGACAAGGGCCAGCCTGGTGGCATAGCGATTAAGTGCCTGCATTCTGCTGCGGTGGCCCATGGTTTGCAGGTTCGGATCCCTGGTACACACTGACGCACCACTTGCCAAGCCATGCTGTGGTGGTGTCCCATATAAAATGGAGGAAGATGGGCACAGATGTTAGCCCAGGGCCAATCTTCCTTGGCAAAAAGAGGAGGATTGGCATCAGATGTTAGCTCAGGGCTGATTTTCCTCACACACAAAAAAAGAAACAAATAGAATTAAAAAGGATTGTGGAGAACCTAGAAATGCTGCAACACGCTGGATTTGAAAAATAAAACTTAAAAAAAAAATACTGAAAGACAAAAACTTTCAGCCAAGAATACTCTATCCAGCAAAATTATCCTTCAGATATGATGGATAAATAAAAGCTTTCCCAGATAAACAAAAGCTGAGGGAGTTCATCACCACTAGACCTGCCCTACAAGAGATGATGAAAGGAGCCCTCCTACCTGAAACAAAAAGGCAAAGATTTACAAAGCTTTGAGAAAGGAGATAAATAGACAGACAAAATCAGAAAATTGTGGATCTCTATCAGAACAGATTAGCAAACAGTTAATTATAACATAAAAGATAAAAGGAAGGAAAGCATCAAAAATAACTGTAAACACTTCAATTTAGTCACAAACTCACAGCACAGAAAAGAACAATTTGTGACAACAACAACTCAGAAGGGGACAAGGAAACAGATGGAACCTGCTTAGGCTAAAGGAGATAAGAGGCTATCAGAAAATGGACTATCTCATCTATGAGATCTTTTATACAAACCTCAATCATAACCACTAAACAAAAAATCAGAGCAGAGCCACAAATCATAAATAAAGAGAAAACTGAGAAAACCATCACAGAAAACCACCAAACTAAAATGTCAGTCAGAAATACAATGGAAAAGAAACAATGGAAATATAGAGCAACTGGAAAACAAGAAATAAAATGGCAGTATTATGCCCTCATGTATCAATAAGCACTCTAAATGTAAATGGATTGAATTCTCCAATCAAAAGACACAGACTGGCTGGATAGATTACAAAACAAGACCCAACATTATGCTGCCTCCAGGAAACACATCTCAGCTCTAAAGACAAACACAAGCTCACAGTAAAGGGATGGAAGATGATACGCCAAACAAATGGCAAGCAAAAGAAAGCAGATGTTGCCATACGTATATCAGACAAAGCAGACTTCAAGATAAAAAAGGCAATGAGAGACAGAGGGGAGCAGTATATAATGATAAAAGGGACATTCCACCAAGAGGACATAACTTATGAATATATATGCACCTAACACAGGAGCACCAAAGTATATAAAGCAACTACTAACAGACCTAAAGAGAGAAGTTGATAGCAACACAATAATAGTAGGGGACCTCAACACCCTACTTACATCAATGGGTAAATCACCCACACAGAATGTCAACAAGGAAACAGTGGCCTGAAATGAAACACTAGACCAGATGGACTTAATAGATCTATATAGAACATTCCATCCAAAAACAGCAGAATACACATTCTTCTCAAGTGCACATGGAACATTCTCAAAGATAGACCATATGTTGGGAAACAAGGCAAGCCTCAATAAATTTAAGAAGATTGAAATCATATCAAGCATCCTTTCCAACCACAATGCTATGAAACTAGAAATAAACTACACAAAAGGTCACAGGTATGTTGAGACTAAACAACATGCTGCTGAACAACCATTGGATCAATGAAGAAATAAGAAGAGAAATCAAAAAATACCTGGAGACAAGTGAAAATGAAAACACAACATACCAATTCTTATGGAATGCAGCAAAATTGGTGCTAAGAGGCAAATTTATAGCAATACAGGCCTACCTCAACAAACAAGAAAAATCTCAAATAAGTACTCTTAACTACACTTAACAGAACTAGAAAGAGAAGAAAAAACAAAGCCCAAAGTCAGCAGAAGGAAGGAAATAATGAAAATTTGAACAGAAATAAATGAAATAGAGACTAAAAAAACAATTGAAAGGATCAGTGAAACTAAGAGCTGGTTCTTTGAGAAGATAAACAAAATTGACAAACCCTTAGCAAGACTCACTAAGAAAAAAAGAGAGAAGGCTCAAAATAAATAAAATTAAAAATGAAACAGGAGAGACCCCCACTACAAGAAGTGCTCAAGAAGGCCCTCATCCCTGAGAATAAAAAGGAGAAAAGGAATTCAAAGTTTTGAACAAGGAGGAAATAGGTCGACAAAACCAGAAAAATTGCAGTCCTCTATCAAAATAGATTAGCAAACAATTATAAAACCAAAGATCAAGGGAAAGTAAGCACCAAGCATAAATATAACCTCATCATGTTAAACATGAACTCACAACACAAGAAGGAATAAGATGTGACAACAATAACTTAGAAGGGGAAGAGGAAAGGGATCGAATCGACTTAGTCTAAGGGAATAAGAGGCCGTCAAAAAATGGACTATCACATCCACGAGATTTTTTATACAAACCTCATGGTAACCACTAACCAAATAATCAGAACAGAATCACACACGATAAAAGAAAGAGAAAACTAAGAGAACTCCCATACAGAACTACCAAACTAAATTGGTAGTCCAAAACACACGGGACGAGAAACAAAAGAAATGCAAAAGAACTGGAAAAAGAGCAATAAAATAACAACAAGCCCCCATATATAAATAATTACCCTAAATGTAAATGGACTGAACTCTCCAATCAAAAGACACAAAGTGATGGGATGGATCAAAAAACAAGACCCAATGATATGCTGCCTCCAGGAAACACATCTCAGCTCTAAAGACAAACACAGGCTCAGAGTGAAAGGACGGAAGACAATACTCCAAGCTAATGGCAAACAGAAGAAAGCAAGTGTTGCCATACTTATATCAGACAAAGTTGACTTCAAGATAAAACAGGTAATGAGAGACAGAGAGAGGCACTATATAATATATAAATATATAAAAGGGACACTCCACCAAGAAGACATATCACTTTTAAATATATATGCACCCAATACAGGAGCACCAAGGTACATAAAGCAACTATTAACAAACCTAAAAGGAGATATTAACAACAACACAGTAATAGTAGGGGATCTTAACAACCCACGCTCATAAGTGGACAGATCATCCAGACAGAAAATAAATAAGGAAATAATGGACATAAATGAAAAACTAAATGAGATGGACTTAATAGATATAGAGAGAGCACTCCATCCAAACACAGCAGATTACACATTCTTCTCAAGCATGCATGGAACATTCTCAAGAATAGACCATCTGTTTTGGAAACAAGGCATGCTTATATAAATTTAAGAAGACTGAAATCATAACAAGCATCTTTTCAGACCATAATGCCATGAAGTTTGAAATCAACTACAAGAAAAAAACCGGGTAGGGGCCAGCCCAGTGGCGCAAGTGGTTAAGTGCGCATGCTCCACTGCAGCGGCCCGGGCTTCGCCGGTTCGGATCCCAGGTGCACACCGACACACTGCTTGTTAAGCCATGCTGTGGTGGCATCCCATATAAAGTAGAGGAAGATGGCCACTGATGTTAGCCCAGGGCCAGTCTTCTTCAGCAAAACAGAGGAGGATTGGCATTGGATGTTAGCTCAGGGCTGGTCCTCCTCACAAAAAGAAAAAAAAAAGAAAAGAAAAAAACCAGGAAAGTGAAAAAACTGTGGAGACTCAACAACATGCTACTAAACAACCAATGGATCATTGATGAAATTAAAGAAGAAATCAAAGCATATCTGGAGACAAATGAAAATGAAAATACACTGTACCAACTCATACGGGATGCAGCAAAAGCGCTCCTGAGAGGGAAAGTCATAGGAATACAGGCCCACCTTAACAAACAAGAAAAAGCCCAAATAAGCAACCTAAAACTATGCCTAACAGAATTAGAAAAAGAAGAACAAACAAAGCCTAAAGTCAGAAGAAGGAGGCAAATAATAAAAATCAGAGCAGAAATAAATGAAATTGAAATTAAAAAAAACAGTAGAAAGGATCAATGAAACAAAGAACTGGTTCTTTGAGAAGATAAACAAAATTGACAAACCCTTAGCCAGACTCACCAAGAAAAAAGAGAGAAGGCTCAAATAAATAAAATTAGAAATGAAAAAGGAGAAATTACAACAGATACCACAGAAATACAAAAGATTATAAGAGAATACTATGAAAAACTATATGCCAACAAATTGGACAATCTAGAAGAAATGGATAAATTCCTAGACTCATACAACCTCCCAAAACTGAATCAAGAAGAAATAGAGAACCTGAATAGACCAATCACAAGTAAAGAGATTGAAACAGTAATCAAAAACCTCCCAAAAAATAAAAGTCCAGGACCAGATGGCTTCTCTGGAGAATTTTACCACACATTCAAAGAAGACTTAATACCTATCCTTCTCAAACTATTCCAAAAAATAGAGGAAGATGGAACACTCCCCAACACATTCTATGAGGCCAACATCACCCTGATACCAAAGCCAGGCAAAGACAATGCTGAGAAGGAAAACTACAGACCAATATCCCTGATGAACATAGATGCAAAAATCCTCAACAAAATATTGGCAAACCAAATACAGCAATACATTAAAAAGATCATACACCATGATCAAGTGGGACTTATACCAGGGACACAGGGATGGTTCAACATCCTCAAATCGATCAATATGATAGACCACATTAACAAAAAGAGAAATAAAAACCATATGATCATCTCAGTAGATGCAGAGAAGGCTTTTGACAAGATCCAACATCCACTTATGATAAAAACTCGCAACAAAATGGGTATAGAAGGAAAGTACCTCAACATAATAAACACCATATATGATAAACCCACAGCCAACATCATACTCAATGGTGAAAAACTGAAAGCCATCCCTCTGAGAACAGGAACAAGACAAGGATGCCCACTCTCACCACTCTTAGTCAACATACTGGAGGTTTTGGCCAGAGCAATTAGGCAAGAAAAAGAAATAAAGGTATCCAAATTGGAAAGGAAGAAGTAAAATTCTTGCTGTTTGCAGACTACATGATTCTATACATAGAAAACCCTAAGGAATCCACTAGAAAACTTAGAAATAACAACTACAGCAAAGTTTCAGGGTACAAAATCAATTACAAAAATCAGTTGCATTTCTGTACACTAATAATGAACTAACAGAAAGAGAAGTCAAGAATACAATCCCGTTTACAATTGCAACAAAAAGAATAAAATATCTAGGAATAAATTTAACCAAAGAGGTGAAAGATCTATACACTGAAAACTATAAGACATTATTGAAAGAAATCGAAGACATAAAGAAATAGAAAGATATTCCATGCTCATAGATTGGAAGAATAAACATAGTTAAAATGTCCATACTACCTAAAGCAATCTACAAATTCAATGCAATCCCAATCAGAATCCCAATGACAGTCTTCACAGAAATAGAACAAAGAATCCTAAAATTTCTATGGAACAATAAAAGACCCCAAATAGCAAAAGCAATCCTGAGAAAAAAAGAACAAAGCTGGAGGCATCACAATCCCTGACTCAAAATATACTACAAAGCTGTAGTAATCACAGCAGCATGGTACTGATACACAAACAGACACACAGATCAATGGAACAGAATTGAAAGCCCAGAAATAAAACCACACATCTATGGACAGCTAATTTTTGACAAAGGAGCTAAGAACATACAATGGAGAAAGGAAAGTCTCTTCAATGAATTGAAGGGGTTGGGAAAACTGGACAGCCACATGCAAAAGAATGAAAGTAGACCATTATCTTACACCATATACAAAAATTAACTCAAAATGGATTAAAGACCTGACTGTAAGACCTGAAACCATAAAACTCTTAGAAAAAAATATAGGCAGTACACTCTTTGACATCAGTCTTAGCAGCAACTTTTCAAATTCCATGTCTACTCAGGCTAGGGAAACAAAAGAAAAAATTAACAAATGAGACTACATCAGACTAAAAAGCTTCTGCAAGGCAAAGGAAACCATGAACAAAATGATAAGACAATGCACCAACTGGGAGAAAATATTTGCAAATCATATATCCAACAAGGGAAATATATAAAGAACTCATACAACTCAACAACAAAAAAACAGACACCCCGATCAAAAAATGGGCAGAGGATACAAACAGACGTTTTTCCAAAGAAGATATACAGATGGCCAACAGACACATGAAAAGATGTTCAACATCACTAATTATTAGGGAAATGCAAACAATGAGATATCACTTTACATTCATCAGAATGGCTATAATTACCAAGACAAAAAATAACAAATGTTGGAGAAGATGTGGAGAAAAGGGAACCCTTGTACACTGTTGGTGGGAATGCAAACTGGTGCAGCCACTATGGAAAACAGTATGGAGATTTCCCAAAAAATTAAAAATAGAAATACCATACAACCCAGCTATCTCACTATTGAGTATTTATCCAAAGAACGTGAAATTTTAACAATACAAACAGATCTATGCACCCCTATGTTCCTTGCAGCATTATTCGCAATAGCCAAGACATGGAAGCAACCCAAGTGCCCATCAACTGATGAACGGATAAAGAAGATGTGGTATATATATACAATGGAATACTACTCAGCCATAAAAAAAGACAAAATCATCTCATTTGCAACAACATGGTCGGACCTTGAGGGTATTATGTTAAGCGAAATAAGCCAGACAGAGAAAAACAAACACCATATTATTTCACTCATATGTGGAAGATAAACAAACACTTGGATAAAGAGAACAGATTGGTGCTTACCAGAGGGGAAGGGGGTGGGGAGTGGGCCAAAGGGGTAAAGATGCACACATGTATGGTGACGGATAAAAACTAGACTATTGATGGTGAGCACGATGCAGTCTACACAGAAACTGATAAATAATAATGTACACCTGAAATTACACAATGGTATAAGCCAATATGACCTCAATAAAATAATTTTAAAAAACGGCTCACGTAAGTTATTGTAACCACAGCAGCCATGTGAGCATATCCGCCAGCGCATGGGCTGTTTCTGCATTCCCAAGGACACTGTGAACACAGAGCCCTCTTGAGGGACCATTCTGGATTGGCTCATCTTCTGGATAACTGAGGACTTGCTCCATTAATTGATAAACATTTAACATTTACGCTCCTTAGAGTTTCAGCTGCTGCTGTAACCAGGGGGCTTGCAGCAGAGGCCTTCAGCCCGCCCATTCTCTAGCGGCTGCTTTGGGTCTTAGCCATGTACGAGAGCTGCTCAGCTCAAGCCCAGCATTCCATTGTCTCTCTGCCCCTTGGTCTTCCCCACACCCATTTCCTGGAAGTGTGGGGGAATGGAGGCTGAGAGTGGGAGCTGGTGGATAAATGGACCACCTTTTGTCCTCTAGGGGGGCAGCTGTAGAGACGTTCTGGATGCTTCTCAGGCCGTCCTTATGGAATCAATCCCACAGCAGCAGCTTCCACAGTACCTCCTGGTGTTGGTTTTCCCTCCTTCTGTCTCATGGTCCTGCTCCCTGGGATTACCTCCCAATTAAACAGCATCCAAGTCCTTGCCCAAGCCCTGCTTTCATGGGCATGCAAACTAAGACCATATTATATATCACGTCCACAGTTTCCAGGCAGTTCTGGGTCAGCATTATCTCCTTCAGCTCATTACTTACCTCCAGCTCTGTGCTGGAATAGCGTGTTGCCCTCAGGAGCTGCTAAGGTGCCTTCCACGAAATGGCCCAGGCTGCTCTTCTGGAGTTTGTGTCTGATTTTGCTGTTTTTCTCTCTCTCTCTTTGTTGTTAGCAGGTCTCCAGCAGGACCACCACCCTCCTCCCAATTTATGATTTTTGCCTTTAATCTACTACAGTCTGGAAACCATATGACCAAACTTGATGGACCTGTGTCTAACATGAAAGTGAACAGACTCTGAGTGGAGGAATGTAACTTTGAGCACATGCAAGAGCTTTCATCAAAGGCATGGAAGCTTATTTTGGCTGCTTGGGAGACATTTTTATTTTTTCCTGGTTTAGAGCTCTAATTTGGAGAGTGTAGAGGCTGGATAGTGAAATTTTACATGAATGAGTTCTTGTATTTCCATTTAAATATGGGATGTATTTGTGGGCAAATGCAGGGGGTCTAATAATACTCATTGCAAATGCCCTAAGGCTTTTGGCCTGCCATTTATTAGGATATACCAACTTTATAGATCCTTTTTCTTCATAGATCCAATTTTTAAGACTCCAGGAGACTTCACAAGTTTGCCAGCTTCACAGACGTCAAAACAATATCATACACCAAAGAACAGTCGCTGACACACAGATTTCGGAGCAAAAATAAAATCAGTCCAGGGACTGAATCCAACTCCCCCCGTTCAGCCTCCAAGTCTAACCCAGAGGTACCCTTTTCTCTCCTAAGAAGTCATATGTCCCCACTCGTGGGCAAGAGGTGTGTGTCCACATTGGCTCCAGAATGACTTGATGGGGTTTCTCATGTGGGAAGAATTCTATTCTGGGTTTGCCTCCCTTCCTGGCAACTTTCTCAGCCTCAGGGGCACAGGGGCCATGGCACAGGTGCCATGGTGAAGGCCACGGAAGAACCGAGCTTCAGGTACAGGCACAAGAACAAACTGCAGCAGGAGTGTGGGTGGTAACCCACCCTGAAGCACTGGGAGGGGCAAAGGGGAGAATCAAGGTCAGTGGAGCTCTCTCCTGAGTGTTTCCTGTGCTGCTGAGAACAGGGGCGGGCAGGGGCACACGGCGATTAGTTGTGGGAGAGGTTAAATGGGAGAGAGAGAGGCCTTGGCTGTGGGACCTCCCGGGACAGGCCGTGAATGTGAATGGGAGTCTCTTTCTTGGACGGGCTCAGCGCCACATGGTGGCGGGGTGCTCTCTGCTGGACAGGGACTAGGTCTAGGCAGAAGGAAGTATATCCCACTGGGGCTTGGGCCCCCTTCCAATGCCCTGGCTATGAAGACCCCAAAGAGTGGTATTCTGGGCATGGCGGCAGGTGATAGGAGGGCTAAAGTTTGAGGGTCATGGTTGCTAAAAGGACATCAAGACTGATGCAGTGCTGTCACTGGGGGTTGGTCACTCTGAGTGGTTTGAGAGCTGGAGTTCACACAGAGGAGGCTGATGAGGATGTGGTAGGAGGCTGAGAGAGTTGGGGGCTGGGTGGTTGTTGGGGTGGTCATCAATGATGCGATCGATGCTTCTGAGGATGGTGCAGCTTCAGCGAGGCCATCTGTCAGCAAAGCAGGCCCCTGAGTGAACAAAGGGTGGCAGTGAGAGGCTGACAACTCCACCCATCAGGGAATCCTCTGAGGCCTCTGAGAAGGAATCTATGGATGAGAGCTTAGATGGGGATGCAGAAGCCCCTTGAGACAAGCTTACTGCCTCAGTGACTGCTGGGAGAGGCTCCTCAAATTTTGCAAGAGAAGAGAACACATCTCCTCTAAGGAGGTGAATTAATTGGCCTGCAAGCTGAAGTCTGTGTTTCTCAAATCTGTAATTCCCCATGGCAGAGCTGAAATCTGGTCATGAGAAATGATCAGCTTCTTGGCTGGGGGCAATTTGGCAGAAGCACAGAGCTGTCAGTAGTTCTGACTGGGGCCTGCTCCCAGGAGAGTGGCCTTGCATAACTGGGCCGGGAGTGTCCCACTAGGTGTCACCAAGTCCCCCTGTGTGCTTGACTGGCCCAAAGAAGACAGGAGATGGGAGCCTCCCAGGGAGGTTGCTTTCCAAATTCATTATTTCCAACTCAAGGATTTTCCAGAAAAAACTCAGTCTCATTGTCCTGAATGCTCAGTTCGACCACATACATTAGGTTGCCCTGAAATCTGAGGGGTGGTATTCAGTTCTGGTCTCTGCTAGCAAAATGGTTTGAGTGGGACAGTGTCTGAAAGGCTTTCTTGGGGAGGTCAGAAATATCTCTCTCAGCCAAGTACACAAAGGTTAGTTGGTCCTTGGGCAAGAAAGAAATGTCAGTATTGTTCAAGAACACTTTCTCCAACTCTCGAGGTCATCAAACAGTCTCTTCTCCTGATTCGTCTGTCATTCTCAAGACTGAGTTTCTGCTTCTGCAGCTGGCAAGGTGGTGTCTGAGCACCTTAGAGACAGGACTCATGAAGCAAGTGTTCTAGAAACACCTGAGCAAACCAAGCCTTCCAGACTGTCAGTACATCTGCTTCAAAGGTCTTGGGCAAATGCTGCATCAATTCCACTTTTTTCAACCTTGCGGGAGCATTAATGCTTCCCATCCAATAACAGGAATGTCCTTGACCATGAAGTATCTCTCTGTGAAGGCTGACCCCAGAGCCTCTGGAATTTCTGTGAAATCCAGCTTGACAAAGAAAGCCTGAAAAGGCTGTGTTGGGATAATCCAATCTACAGGATTGGAACCAAAGGACACAGGCAGGCCAGACACATTGTTCTGAGAAAATAAAAAGACCTCACAAGTCAGCGATAGATGAAACCTGCCAGACAACACCATCAAGGAACATGCCTTCCTCATCTACCACGGGGCCACCGGCCCAGAGCCCCAGCCCTGTAGAAAGGCATTCAACTCTATACTCCACATTCATAGTCCATCCACAGCAGGAGGAAGGCACATCCTTCCAGATGAATCCCAACCATGGCTTCTATGAAGACCACACCTTGTGAGAAGAGCAGCTTAAGAGAAGTTGCAACTGGGAATGTTTAAACCAGAGCTGGGATGACGATTGAGGAGATGTGAAGGCTGCTTCCACTTGTGAAGGGCTATTGTGGGGACAAGGGTGTCCACTTGGTCAGGCCAGCAGGAATGTTACAAGCAGGCCAGTTTGGACAGTCAGAGCTGCCCAGGGAAGGCTCTGGAGGATGTGAGCTGACCACCACTGGGCACAACCAGCAGGCAGTTCCTAAGAGGTCATGGTGGAAGGCCATGATGGCACTCTGCACATCAGCTGTGGCCAAGAAGTCCAGCTGCCCCCAGAGGCCTGAGAGTTTAGACTCTGGCCGGGCCCTCTTCCAGCTGCCCACCATCCCCCAGGCCAGGTGAGCATACCTTGGAGGGTTGGGGCCGGAGGTGAGACCCTCCACACACTCACCTGAAGAGGAATCAGTGCTCAAAGCTTTAAGCCAGTGGTTACCAGATGAAGATTCTGAGGCCCAGAGAGGGGAATTGACTTGCTCACAGTCACAGAGCAAAGTTGAGGCAGAGCTGATGCCACAAATCCAGTTTCCTAATCTTTTCTCTCTCCCTCCAAAGACAAGGAGGGAATCTCTTGAATCTCTTCTCCCCTTTACAAAGCCTCTCTGGTTAGGCAGGAGTGAGAGGGGAGCCACAGGCAGACACCCATGAACTCCACTTCATAAGGAAAAAAGTGCCAGAAAACAACCTTGAGGTCTCCCTTAATGAGACTATGATGCCCTGCCCACCAACATGCCCTGCAGCCAGGTGAGGTGCCAGCCCTGACCACCAAGGCACTTAGCAGCCACAGCCACATGTCACAACCAGACCAAGCAAGATTCCTGCCCATCCTTGCACCACAGTTGCGGCCTCATCACGTCAGGAGGGCCCACACAGCCCACAGGGGGGATACCCTTGAGCACCTGGCTCAGGCGGCTGGGGGGAGCGCATTTCTGGGCCCACAGGATATCTCCTACATAAGTCCACTCACTCAAGACTGGGAGAAGTAGCTGATTTACCAACACACAGACACAAACATTGAGAATTAGGCAAAATGAAGAGACAAAGGAATATGCTCCAAACAAAAGAACAAGACAAAACCTCAGAAAAAGAACTAAATGAAATAGAGATAAGCAATCTACCTGATAAAGAGTTCAAAGTAATGGTCATAAAGATGCTAACCAACCTTGGGAGAAGAATGGATGAACACAGTGAAAACTTCAACAAAGAGACAGAAAATATAAGAAAGTACCAGACAGATGTTATAACTGAACTGAAAAATACACTAGAGGGGTTGGTTCAACAGCAGACTGGATGAAGTAGAAGAACGTATCAGTGACCTGGAAGAAAAAGCAATGGATCTCACCCAGATACAGCAAGAAAATGAAAAAAGAATTAAAAGTGAAGATACCTTAAGGGACCTCGGGGACAACATCAAACGAAGTAACATTCACATTATAGGGATCCCAGAAGGAGAAGAGAGAGAGAAAGGGCCAAAAAACTATTTGAAGAAATAATAGCTGAAAAATTCCCTAATGTAAGCAAGGAAACAGACTTCCAGGTCCAGGAATCCTAGAGAGTCCCAAATAAGATGAAGCTAAAGACACCCACACTAAGACACATTATAAGTGAAATGGTAAAAGTTAAGGATAAAGAGAGAATCCTAGGGGCCAGCCCAGTGGCACAGCAGTTAAGTGTGCACACTCCACTTCGGCAGCCTGAGGGTTTGCAGGTTCGGATCCCAGGCACACACCGACGCACCATTTGTCAAGCCATGCTCTGGCGGCATCCCATATAAAGTAGAGGAAGATGGGCATGGATGTTAGCCCAGGGCCAATGTTCCTCAGCAAAAAGAGGAGGATTGGCATAGGATGTTGGCTCAGGGCTGATCTTCCTCACTAAAAAAAAAAAAAAGAGAGAGAGAGAGAATCCTAAAAGCTGCAAGAGAAAAACAACTTACAACATACAAGGGAAATCCTGTAAGGCTATCAGCAGATTGTTCAGCAGAAAGTTTACAGGCAAGAAGGGAGTGGCATGATATATTCAAAGCACTGAAAGGGAAAAACTTCCAACCAAGAATTCTCTACCCAACAAGATTACCATTCAGAATTGAAGAAGAGATTAAAAATTTTCCAGACAAGCAAAAGCTAAAGGAGCTTATCACCACTAAACCAGCCTTACAAGAAATGTTAAAGGAACTTCTTTAAGCTGAAAAGAAATGGCATTTATTAATAATAAGAAAACATACGGGGGCCAGCCTGGTGGCTCAGTGGTTAAGCTCGTGCACTCTGCTTTGGCGGCCTGGGGTTTGCAGGTTCAGATCCCAGGCACGGACCTATGCACCGCTCATCATGCCATGCTGTGGCAGCATCCTATATACAAAATAGAGGAAGATGGGCACAGATGTTAGCTCAGGGCTGATCTTCCTCACCAAAAAAAAAAGAGCTATTAAAAAAAAAACATACAAAAGTAAAAATCTCACTGGAAAAGGTAAATATCTAATAAAGGTAGTAGATCAATCACTTATAAAGCAAGCATGAAGGTTAAAAGACAAAAGTAGTAAAGTTAACTAAAATTACAATAATTACTTAAGGGATACATAAAATAGATAAATTGTAAAATGTGTCATCAAAAATATAAAACTAAGGGGTAGAGGTAAAAAGATAAAGCTCTGGGGGCTGGCCCTGTGGCATAGTGGTTAAAAGTTTGGCGTGCTCCACTTCGGCAGCCTGGATTCACGGGTTCAGATCCTGGGTGCAGACCTACACCACTCGTCAGCCACACTGTGATGGCAACCCACGTATAAAGTAGAGGAAGATTGGCAACAGATGTTAGCTCACAGCTAATCTTCCTCAGCAAAAAAAAAAAAGTAAAGCTCTGGAATGTGTTCAAATTTAAGCTGCTATCAACTTAAAGCAGGCTGCTATTTACATAGGATGCTGTATGTGAACCTCACGGTAACCACTAGGAAAAAACTTATAGTAAATACATAAAAGAAAATGAGAAAGGAAACTAAATATAACACTAAAGAAAGCCATCAAACCACAAGGGAAGAGAGAAAGAGAAGAATAAAGGAGCAAAGAAGAACTACAAAACCAGCCAGAAAACAATCAACAATATGGCAACAAGTACATACCTATCAATAATTACTTTAAATGTAAATGGACTAAATTCACCCATCAAAAGACATGGAGTGGCTGAAAGGATAAAAAAACAAGACCCATAGAAATGTTGCCTATAAGAGATTTACTTCAGGAGTAAGGACACACACAGACTAAAAATAAAAGGATGGAAAAGGATATTCCATGCAAATGGAAGCATAAAGAAATCTGGAGTAGCTATACTCCTGTCAGACAAAATAGACTTTAAAACAAAGACTGTAATAAAAGATAAAGAAGGACATTACATAATGATAAAGGGGTCAATCCAGCAAGAAGATATAGCACTTACAAGTATATATTCACCCAACATAGCAGCACCAAAATGTATAAAGCAAATATTAACAGACTTAAAGGAAGAAATTGAAAGCAATACAATAATAGTAGGCGAATTTAACACCCCACTTACATCAATGGATAGATCATCCAGGCAGAAAATCATTAAGGAAACATTGGCCTTAAACAATATATTAAACCACATGAACTTAATAGACATATATACAAAGCGTTCCATCCCAAACCAGCAGAATACACATTCTTCTCAAGTGCACATGGAACATTCTCCAGGATAGATTACATGTTGGGAAGACTTAAGACTTGTATTGAGAAAACAAGTCTCAATAAATTCAAGAAGATTAAAATCATATCAAGCATTTTTTCCAACCACGATGGTATGAAACTAGAAATCAATTACAAGAAGAAAATGGGGGAAAAACACAAAAATGTGGAGATTAAACAACATGCTACTAAACAACCAATGGGTCATCAAAGAAATCAAAGGAGAAATCAAAAAATACCTAGAGACAAATGAAAACAGAAATATAACATAACAAAATCTGTGTTGAGAAGTCTTTTATTACAATCATGCACTGCATGATGTTTCAGTCAACAATGGACCACATATATGATGGTGGTCCCATAGATTGGTACCATATAGCCTAGGTGTGTAGTAGGCTATACCATCTAGGTTTGAGTAATGACACTCTATGATGTTTGCACAATGACGAAATCACCTAACAACCCATTTCTCAGAACATATCCCCATCATTAAGCAATGCATAACTGTACTGTTTCAATCTTCCTACTGGTAACAAGTCTATTCAGATTTTCTCTCTTCATGATTCAGTCTTAGAAGATCGTATGTTTCTAGGAATTCATCCATTTCTTCTAGGTTGTCTAATTTGTTGGCATATAATTGTTCATAGTTGTTTCTTATGATCTTTTGTATTTCTGTGGTATCAGTTGTAACTTCTCTTTCATTTCTGATTTTATTTATTTGAGCCCTCTCTCTTTTTTTCTTGGTTAGTCTAGCCAAAGCTTTGTTGATACTTTATTTATCTTTTCAAAGAAACAGCTCTTAGTTTCATTGATCTTTTCTATTGAATTTTTAGTCTCTATTTCATTTATTTCCACTCTGATCTTTATTATTTCCTTCCTTCTACTAATCTGCAGCTCCGTTTGTTCTTTTTTTCTAGTTCCTTTAAGTGTAAAGTTAGATTGTTTATTTGAGATTTTATAGTTTTTCAAACTATATACAAAGCTCTTGTAATCAAAACAGTGTGATATTGGCACAAAAACAGACACACAAATCAATGGAACAGAATTGAGCCCAGAAATAAACGCACACATATACTGATAATTAATCTACCCACAGAGGAGCCAAGAATATACAGTGGAGAAAGGACAGTCTCGCAAATAAACGGTGCTGGGAAAACTGGACAGCTACATGCAAAAGAATGAAACAAGACCACTATCTTACACCATACACAAAAATTAACTCAAAATGAATTAAAGACTTGAATGTAAGACCTGAAACCATAAAATTTCTAGAAGAGAACACAGATAGTAAGCTCCTTGACATTGGTCTTAGCAATGTATTTGTGGATCTGACCCTAAGGCAAGGGAAACAAAAGCAAAAATGAACAAGTGGGACTACATCAAATGAAAAAGCCTCTGCACAGTGAATGAAGGAAACCATCAGCAAAATGAAAAGGCAACCTACTGAATGGGAGATGTTTGCAAACCATATATCTGATAAGGGGTTAATATCCAAAATATATAAAGAATTCATACAACTCAACCACAAAAAACAAACACCCCAATTAAAAAATGGGCAGAGGATCTGAACAGACATTTTTCCAAAGAAGACATTCAGATGTCCAACGGGCACATGAAAAGATGCTCAACATCACTAATTATTAGGGAAATGCAAATCAAAACCACAATGAGATATCACCTCACGCCTGTTAGAACGGCTATTACCAGAAAGACAAGAAATAACAAGTGTTGGCGAGAATGAGGAGAAAAGGGAGCCCTCGTGCACTGTTGGTGAGATTGTAAATTGGCACAGTCACTATGGAGAACAGTATGGAGATTCCTCACATATTAAGAATAGAACCACCATATGACCCAGCCATTCCATTTCTGGGTATTTATCCAAAGAATATGAAAATACTAATTCAAAAAGATATCTGCACCCCTACCTTCACTGCAGCATTATTCACAATAGCCAAGACTTGGCAGCAACCTAAGTGCCCATCAAGGGACGAATGGATGAAGAAGATGTGGTATATATACACAATGGAATACTACTCAGCCATAAGAAACGATGAAATCCAGCCATCCATAAACGGCTTTTTTTTTCCATAGTGGCTGCACCAGTTTGCACTCCCACCAGCAGTGTATGCGAGTTCCCTTCTCTCCACACCCTCTCCAACACTTGTTTCCTGTCTTGTTAATTATAGCCATTCTGATGGGCGACAGGTGATATCTCATTGTTCTTTTGATTTGCATTTCCCTGATGGTTAATGATGTTGAACATCTTTTCATGCGCCTGTTGGCCATCTTCACAGAGAATTTGAAAATTAAATGTTCTAACTGTAATACATTAAAAATAAAAGGTAGTTTATAAGAAGATAATATTCATTTTCCATGTGAAAATACTTGGATAAGACCTCACCCAGACTTGATGAAACAGTCAGAAGCTTTCACCTACTTAGAGAAAAAGATGAATTTCAGATAAGCTGCTCCTTGTTTATACTTGACTTTTGGAAATAGGGGTTAAGCATTACCAAGGGGAAAAGACTACCCAAAACGCTGAACAACCCTCGATAACATTCCAAAGAAAACAAAGCACCATCTTCTCAGAATGTATATGCTAGAAGAGCAGTCTTGGAAAACTAAAAGTGTGCGAACGACAACAACTTTGTACGTAAAAGAGGCGATGCTGGCGGGGATCATTACCACCAGGACTGCACCCACAGCAGCGTCCGGCGGCCCGTTTGGAGGTCGTGGGAGACGCAGAACAACTCACTGTCGTGCAGGAGTGTCCCACCGTGCAGGACACGCAGCACCACCGGGACAAACTAGAAAGCGCAGCGTGTCCAAACGCCACCAGGTGGCGGTGCCGTCGGGTGGGACCTCGGCCTCTGCAGCGGCCGCCCTGGGCACGGGCACCGAGCCGATGGCACTTTTTCAGAGTTGCAGGAGGCAGAAGCCTCGGCCCCTCCTCCTGCCTGCTGGGGAGCTTCCCCCGGGCCACCGACTCAGTGTGCTCGATTGTCTCTTCTGGGAGACCCTGGTTGTGACTTCCTAGGAGTAAAGCGCGGCGCCCGGCGCCGCCCGGCTGAGACACGAGAGGCCCGCGCCGCTTTACTCCGAGGAAAGCCGTTCTTCCAGTGCGCCACAAGGGGGCGCCGTGACACCCAGAATCGGAACATCTGCAGCTTTGTGAAATGTTAAAACGAAACGGCTGCGAGATGCACCAGAGATGGAGGCAAGCGGAAAACACAGGGTGAGAGAGAATTCATTATTGGGCTTGTGCTAAATTGTCTCGTCTTTGTCAGCGCCGGCCAGTTTTCCAATATCCACTGTTAGCACTGAACAATGTTGTAAATGGCATTTCCAATCTTCCCAAATAATACAATTTTGATATGGAAACACCAATGGGAACAGGTAAAACAAATGTAATGGCCAAACAATTGGCCAGCTCTTGCCTTCCCCCCCTACATTCTCTAGAAAGAATAATAATAATAGATAACATTTTTTGAGACCTTACTATGTGTCATTGTTTTGGGTACTTTACATGAATGCACTTATTTTCTCTTCACCAAAATAACACTATGAGGTGGGTACCATTATGTCCGTCATAAATAGCATAGATGAGGAAACTGAGGCACAGAGAGCTTCAGAAACTTGCCCAGGGTCACGTTGCTGGCCAGTGGCAGGGAAGCACTGAAGAAGTGTGGAACATTCAAGGCCTGGGGCGGGGAGCCCGCCTGCTGGAAGGAGGTGCTCTGGGATGACTCAGCAATCCTCGTACTCCAGAAACCAAGGCAGCGAGCACCCAGCTTGTTGTGTCTTCAAAATCTACTGACAGCACTGAGGATGGTAAAATAAAAAACACCAATAAGAAAAAAACCCCTATGAAATATTTTTGTTCGCCTCATTGTGGTTTGTTGTGTCCCTGAATTCAGCCAGAGCATTACACCAGCTGGGTCTAATGAGGCTCACATTTGCTCCACGCCCTGGGGCTGGCTAGAGAGAGTGCTAAGACCTAGACCTGGACCAAACCGAGCCCTGAACCTGGCTGAGCATTAGAATCACTGGGGAGTTTAATAAACAAATTGATATCCGGCTATCCCCCAGGCCAATTGAATCAGGATCTCTGGAAGCGGGGCCCAGGCACCTGTTGTGGGTTTTTTAACCTCCCCTGGTGATTCTAGGGTTCAGTTAGCACTGAGAACCAACCTCTTTGTCTGAGCTGGCAGGATGCTCAGCACCTCCCACCTCAAGATCCTAGTGGCCCCCTCAGTGGTCAGGACTTCCACCACTGCGGACTCGGCCCCCAGGAGAACCACCCACTCCCCTCCTACCTCCACACCCCATTGTTTCCCCGCCTTCATCAGGTGGTTGGTTGCCAGAGGAAATACCGGGCACCTAGTTAAATTTGGATTTCAGATAAACTACGAATAGTTTGTTAGTTTAAGTGTGTCCCATGCAACATGAGTATGTTTATTTGCTAAATCTGGCAATCCTGTCCAAAGGGCACAGTGGCTCTGGTCTCACCTAACCAACTTGAAAGGGAGAACCAGCCGCTTGCCCAGACCACACGCTGGCTGTTAGTACGTGTGCTTTCCCAACACCGTTCAGCACAGAGAGAAATTATTATAGTTTAACTCAATAAAGAGATATATTTTGGGGGAAATTGTAATTATCTATTACAATTTTTACGATTACGATATCGATAATTATCGATTATCGATTATCTTGTTCCTTTATCCCTGGCAGTAGACACATGACTTCTTGGACCACAAGCTGTACCTCAGACAAGCATTCAATTGCTGGAGATCTGTGAAGCACCTCCTACGTGCCAGGTGTGGCGATCGTTTCCCCACATACCAGGTCTCACACCTCGACGGAAGCCAGCAGCCTAAGGCAGCCTGGCCTTGTGTCTCGGAGGTGAGTGCACAAGGCTGGGGACCGGTGTGACAGGACCCTCAGTCGCTCAGGGCCTCAGCCTTCCCTTTGCCTCCCTTCTCTTGGAAGGATCTCATCAAGAATATTCTTAAACCAAATGCTTCTGGAAATTGAAACCAAATGAATTTGGGAGAGAGTCTATTCCTTTGGTGAATCTGCCAAACTAACTTCCATCACCTTAGATTTTAATTGATTTGAGCCTCAGGAAGCGTGTTTTTGTAAAGAGCTTCACTGGAGATGAGGGAGAAGTTGTACTTCCTTGTTTAAAGCTGGCATCTTGCTCCTTCCTTCCCCCAAACCTGCCCCTGCCCTTGGTTAATGGCTTCACTGTCCCCCACCACCCAGGAGAGAAGTCACTCCAGGCTTCTCCCTCTCCCCTGTCTTCCAGCCCCACCTACTCAACAACCTCACCAAACCCAATACAGTGGTGCCTGTATTGTTTCAATTTGTGTTTCTGTAATTCACATTTCGGTCTTTTAATCCATCTCTATGTGCTGTTCGGATGCTGAAACCTGTTCATTCTGTTTCCTTAAGGCCCCTGAGCCTCGCAGCTCACATCTCAAGCTAGGCAAGAGTCCTCAGTCTTCCCTCCTCTTGCTCTCCTCAAACTTCGCTCAGCCAACTTTCTAAAGCACAGGCAGGAGCACTGCCCTCTTCTGCATAAAGTCCTTCAATAACAGCTGGGCCTCCTTAATAAATACGCAAACTTCTCACTCGGCCCTTCGAGGCCTTACAGAATCTGGCTGCAGCTGGCTTTCCTTCTCCCCTGTCCCACCAGTAGCCTGCTCCAGGCGCCCAGGGCCCTGACCTCACCTGCTTGCCTGTCTCCATCCCTTGCCTCACACTCTTTGCACACATCTCTAGTGCCCTCCCTGCTCTGCCTGTTGACCCCTCAAGGCCTGGGATCAAATGCAGCCTTCCCTGAGGTCTGTGCTAGCCCGGGCCTCCGTCTCCCCTGATCTCCCCAGCACTTGCCCAGCGCCCACCCCTTCATGCTGGTGTTTTCCTCCCATGTGCCCCTGTCTGATCTCTCCCACCAGACCGTGAGCTCCCAAAGGGCCTGCTACACATCTGAGTCACTTCTCCCTCCGCCACCCCAGCTCTGCAGACAGGGCAGCCAGGAGGGAGGCTGTGCGGTGGTTCAGTCCAGGAGACCAAGAGCCTCCCTAGGCTGGGAATGGGAAAGCAGAAATAGAGGGATATTCAGAAGCATTCATTGACTAGTTGGCCATGAGGATTAAGGGGGAGGAGAGATTGGAGAACACTCTCACTCCTGGGCTTAACAATTTGCTGGATGGGAATCCAGAAGTAGTTAGGGACAGAGTTTGGTTTAGACATATTTGTGGCTGTGACAATAGAACATGGGACTGCTGAGCAGGCAGACCACTCAGTGTGGAGCCTAGAAGACCTGAGCCGAGATGGAGATTTGGGGTCCTCAGTGTAGAGGTGACACTCGACTCCAGGGCTATGCATGGGATTGCCCAGGAAGGCCGAATGACAGCGAACCCTGAGGAGCCCAGCATGGAAGAGGTGGCTGAGCAAGATTGAGAGAGCTGCCAAGGTTGGGTCAGAGGGTGGCGTCATGAAAACCAAGGGATAAGCATTTCAGTGAGCCAGCGGCCCCCAGAGTCAGATGCTGTGAGAAGCTAAGAACGGAAGCGTGTCCGTCCCAGCCCACCCAGCCCACTGTCCTCCCCTCCTCTCTCCTCAGCGCTTTCCTTTCTCCTCAGGGAGCAGCCATCTTGTCTGCTGAACAGGCAAAGCCACAGCTCCCCCTCTGGGGGCTTCGTGTAGTGAAAGCCAAACAGCTGGCGTTTACCTTCCCAAGACACCATTTCATCTTGATGTCTCCTGGACGCAGCACGAGGGGACACTAACGACATGAGTTCCCCACACACCAAAGTCAGACCCCTGCCCCTAATCCTTCTGGTCACCTCTACTTCTAGTGCCTCCTTTTTTTTCCTCTATATCAATAAAAAGACAAATTTCCAGGGAAGGAAATAAAAACAGACGTTGGCTTTTGAACGGGATGTCACAAGAGGGTAGCCTCCAATTTGTAGAACAGGCACAGTGGTGGGATAGCACCTCAGGGTGGGGACGAGAGTAGGTGGTGATTAAATAAGAGGAAAACACGAGGGGAGCAGCATGCGTTTATTCTCCAGACCATGATGCAGCTTTAACGGGTGCTTTGCAAAGCTTAAGGAAGGCCTCGTCAGGCCTCAGACTCTGAGACGGAGTAATGAAGGACGAGGAGGAGGAGGAGACTCTGGGTGGCGGAGCCGGCCGCCCCCATCTCCTCCACCTTGGAGATATAGGTCCCTTGCATCTGATAAACCAAAGCTCCAGCGTCTCCTCTGTCCCCACGTCTCACCTGCTCAGTCCCGGAGGCCATCTGCCCGGCTCCTGGCTCTGGCCTGCACCTAGGGCTCCCCTGCCCGAGCCTCAATAGACACAGTGACCCTCACAGAGCCACAACGCGACTTCAAGTCCCACTCCTGACTGGCATTGTACATCAGTCCCGGGGAGCCCGAGCCCTGCCTGGGAGACAGCTGGACGTTCAGCCAGCGACACCGGGCCTCGTCACAAGCGAGCACCACAGTGCCCTCAGGGTTGCTGTAGGTGCACGGGCTCCGGGCTGCCCTTTCCTCCGCAGCCATTTCCCAGCTGCCCCCTGGCTCCCTGTCTTCCAGCCCCGGGGCCTGGAAGCCCAAGTGGTCCCGGGTGACAGGGCACACCAGCTGCTCCTGCTCCAAGGCGGGCACCACCTGGCCCTTCAGGTAGGCAGGGCCCGCACAGTAGGTCTGGATGTTGAAGAGCCGGTCGCTGTACTGGTGCAGCCAGCTGAAGAGGTAGGCCAGGTGGCAGTCACACTGCCAGGGGTTGCCATGCAGGGCGAGGTTGAACAGATTGTAGTTGGTGTCGAAGATGCCCTCCGGGAGCGTGGTCAGGAGGTTCCTGGAGAGACTGAGCAGCTCAAGCTTGGACAGGTTCTGGAAGAGGGCTGGGTGCAAGGCCGTCAGGTTGTTGCTGCCCAGGTAGAGGTTGATCAGCTCCTCCAGGCCCCTGAAGACGCCTGCCGGGAGATGGGTGATGGCGTTGTGCGAGAGCGTAAGGGAACTGAGGCTGGACAGGTTGGCGAAGGCTCCCTCGGCGACAGTCTCCAGCTGGTTGTGGGACAGGGACAGGCCCACCAGGGCTGGGGTGTGGGCGAAGAGGCCGGCGGGCAGCACCCGCAGCACATTCCCCTGCAAGTTCAGGAAGGTCAGGCTGCCCAGGGAGGAGAAGACGGAGAGGGGCAGGTGCCCGATGGCGTTACGCTGCAGCCACAGCTTCTCCAGGCGGAAGAGCTGTGAGAACACTTCTGAGGGCAGCTCCGCGATGGAGTTGCCATCCAGGAAGAGTTCCTGCAGGCTGCCCAGTTTGCCAAACACACCCTGGGGCAGGCCGGAGAGCGCGTTGTTGCTCAGCCTCAGGGTCTGCAGGCTGCTGAGGGGGTCGAACAGCTCCTCGGGCAGCTGGACCAGGAGGTTCTGAGCAAGGTTGAGGGTCTTGAGATGTTTCAGAGGCTGGAAGAGCCTCCCAGGCAGGGTCTGGAGCCGGTTGCCCTGCAGCTGGAGGGCCTCCAGGGCGTCCATCTGGTGGAAGAGGTCCTCGGGCAGGTCCTCCAGCACGTTGAAGTTGAGGGTGAACTTGCCCAGCGAGGTCAGGTTGGAGAAGATGTCGGCGCTGAGGTTGGAGAAGGCGCTGCCGGTGATCTCCAGGTCCTGGAGCCTGGGCAGCCCCCCGAAGGCATCCGGCCCAAAGTGGCGGAGGTGGGTGTTGAGGAAGACCACCTTGGTCAGGTTGGGGCTGCCGCCGAAGGCCCTGGTTCCCACCGTGGTGAACGAGGTCTCGACGAAGACGATGTCTGTGGCGTCTGGCGGGATGTCCGGCGGGATGGCGGCCAGCTCCTCGGCGGAGCAGAACACCTCCCGGCTGAAGCAGTCGCACCCCACAGGGCAGGGCTGGGCGAGCCTGGCCGCGAGCAGGAGGCAGGCCCAGCGCAGCCAGGCTCCCGGCAGCATCTCCTAGAACCGAGGGGGAAGAGACAACAGAAGTGGCGCCTCTGTCAAGGGCAGCAGGCATGGTGACCAGCAGATGAGACAGAGAGCCAGAAGATGGGGATTAGCTCTGTCAGGAGGCCACCTGTTTGAGCAGCAGTTTCTGTTTTTAATAGTTGTTTCCATACTACTTCATCATAGCCTCGCAAGGTCAGTGGGACCAGGGTTCTAAGCTTCCGACAGCGAGGATGTCACGAGGCCTGTCCACAGTCACCCTGCAGGTTAGTGGCAGGACCAAGACCCAGGTCTCCTGGACTTTCCGTGTTCTTTCCAGATTGAAGTAAGAGATGGAAATGAGATAAAAAAGCATGGAAAAAAGATGTGAAAGGAGACCACGGGTATTGTGGAATTTTTAAGATAATATGTAAAATATGGACAGAATATTCCTGAGTTGGAAATTTTTAAACCATAACTCTTCCTGAGTTTCCAAATCTCAGCACATTCCAGAGCCTAATTATGAGGAGATCTTACCATCTGTTCTTTGTGTGTCCACTGAGGGTGAGAGGAGCCGCAGGGACGAGACCAGCTCTCATCTTGAAATGAGTCCGCTGGCTCCTCAATACTGCTGCCCAAATGCTCTCCTCCTGCCCCCATGCCACATGGAGCCCAAGGAACTTTCAAACATTGTGTGGGCAGTGTGAGGGTCCCAGATGCGGGGACTCCACAGACCAGAAGGTTTCTGGTTTTTGTTTAAAATAAGGGAAAAGCACCAGATTTTTAGCTGACTAAATATTAATTTTTTAAAACAAGAGCCAGCATCCACCCACAGGCCACAAATTGGTGATGCAGCTGACAAGTGTGTTTTGTTTATCAGTCTTTTTTTTATATATGAACCATTAGCCAACATGTAAAAATTGAGAAATATCACGTTAAAAGTCCAGATTTCAGGATGATTTAGAGGCACTGGACTCATTCCCTCATGACAAGACCAAGGGGGTGTGCACCCCCCAGGTCATTACCTCTCCCACGCACGTCACCATTTCCACGCCTTGTAGTGGTTTGAGTTCCATGAGTTGGAAACCCAGATCCATCACGTTCTAGCTATGTGACCTTGGGCATGTTACTTAATCTGCCTGTGCCTTAATTTCCTTATCTGCAAAATGGGGATAATAATAGTGCCTACCACGTGAGGGTCATTGTGAGGATTAAGTGAGTAAATGTAAATAACACTATGTTAGATCAGTATCTGACATAGAGTGAGCAATTAATAAACTATGCTAACTATTGTTAAAGGTTGCAAGCCACCATCATTACAGAAAAGGTTATCTGAACACCAAAAAAGTAGGAAGAACAAAATGTCCTTTAGATAGAATACATTTGGCTTTACCAAAAAAAAAGAAGAAAAAGAAAGAAAGGAGGAGGCAGGGAGGTAGAGAAAGAGAGAGGAAGGAAGAAAAGACAAAGAAAGAAAGAAGAAAGTGAAGAAGGAAAGAAGGAAGGGAGGGAGGGAGGAAGGAAGGAAGGGAAAAGAAAATCCTCGTGCAACATAATTCTAATTTTTCTCAATTTATCTCGCAGTAAGAACTCGCAACGGGGGTCCATGTTGGGGAATCTTGACCCCTAACACGCTTTGCTGGCTGTCCCTCTGCTGCCCTCTGCTGGCTGCCTCCTCCCTCTCGAGATTCATCTTCAGGCCAAAGGGCTCCAGGCAAACACGGTCCTTACAAAGGCCCCGTCCCCTCCTCCCGTTCAGACATTCATTAACTCTCAGGTTTTCCAGGAATTTGTCTGCCTAATCAATACAGAAGAGACCATTTCTCCCTGAGAAAGTGCACACCTCCCTTGAGGGTCCTCGGACGCAGGCGGAGATGCTGAGTCAGCCGCAGGAGGCGGATTTTACCCCGCGGTAGGGAAGGACTTGAACAGTAACCGCGCCTGCCGGCGCTTAGGACACCAGAGCTCAGGCGCCTGCGTGCCTCCCGAGTCTAGACCCCTAGACCAGCCGGTACAGAGTTCAGCTTTCACCTGAGACTTTATTCTCTTGAGACTGTATGCGTAGAGTGCAGATAAGAAGGGGAGGATTCTGGCTGAAGAAGGATGAGGCGGCCGTTGTTCCTGCACACCTGCCACCCGGCTGCCCCTACGGGTTCTACACAAAACCCCTCGGGATCCTGAAAGAAGCCTACCCTGACCCCAGGAATGAGGCACCTGGGGCACGTTTCTCAGTCTTAGCACCAGCACAGTCCTTCGAAATTGTGGGTTTTCACGACTGTCCTTTCTGTGAGAAGATAGGTGTCCTCGCCTCTCTACACTCAGCGTCCAGCTCAGGGTGGATTCACAGTGGGCTTGGTTAGGGTTTGTGGAGCTGAACCCTCCACGGCTGGGATGAGCAGCTTGGGAGGCAGAGGTGCCCTTCCCTGGAATGGTTCAAGCCCAGAGTGAATGACCACCAGCCATGCCCGGAGAGTGGCCTCAAATCCTCTTCCTCCAGAGAGCAAGGAAATTATTTTTAACATGCCATAGTGTTAGCAACGTGCCAGTCCCCTTCCTTGCTAAGCCCTTTGGTCCTTGGTTCTCAAAGGCAGTTTCCAGAAAAAAATCCACTAAAATGCACATGAGGCCCTAGAGACCATCTGGCCAGCCTCCCCGTAGAGTGAGCCAAGGCCCACCAGGTGTCCACAGCGGGGCCTGGGTTAGAACCCAGACCTCTCGATTTCCTGATCCGTCCTGCGGGAAAAGCTGGGACCAAAGTGAGAAGTGCACGGTGACAGGAAAGGCAAAGGCTCGTGAGGAAAACAGTCCTCACCTACTGGGCCAACCTGAGAAGGCGTCCTCTCTTCCCCTCAGCCTGTGCCTCTAACTGCGAATCCACTGCCATTTGGAAATAACAAGCTTCAGAAGTTCCCAAAAAAGAAAGTAAGTCAAGAATTCAGGACTTGAATCAAAACTATGGCATGGGTGGCACAGAAAAGCAAGGGTAGACAAATTGGCTGAGGCTCAGGTGGATGGGGGAGGTGGGGGGACCCTCTCTGATGTGGGAGGCTGAACCGAGGGGGCTGTTCCCACCTGCCAGTTCTCAAGGCTCTTGCACATACATCTTGATCCTCAGAGCAAATCTACAAGTGCAAAGAACACAGGAACCGAGGCTCCCAAAGCTACTGCGACTGGTCCAAGGGCACGCAGCTAGGAAGTGAAGGGCCAGATTAGTCCCGATGGCCTGAGCTCTCAGCAAGGTGCTTGACATGACACCACAAGGCTTCTGCACCTCAGCAGCAGAATGGGGGGGGAGGGGATGGGGGCAGGCCCCCTCATCACACTTGCAGGACCCAGGGGAAACATGTACAAGTGGAACTCACTCAATGTCTGTCCCCTTCCTTGCCCACCTGATTCTCTCTGATACTGTGAGTAGAGACCCCACCCACAGCTGCCCCCTGGGCACCCCACATGCCTAAGGACGTGCACTTCTGTGACATGGTCAGCCTAGGGAAGATGGACCTGGGGAGAATCCACACAAGCCCCGGGTCCTGGGTACCTGAAGCATGGTTTAAAGTGGGGCACACCTCTGGATGGGCGTGTCCCTGTGGTCTTGCAAACTTCTCACCCCTTGGGGGTGTCATGGTGGGATGAGGTCCAGAACAGGGCCCCGAAAGTTCAGGGGAAAACCTCTCTTGCCCAGTCTATTGGGGCAGGAAAAAGCCAGGGATGATACCCACAGTGAGAGTGTGGCTGCTGAGAATTTCCAGTTGATCCACTCCCAGCCCAAGACTCATTCTCTCTTCCTCTAGAATGGCTAAGAGTTTGTGCTCTGGAGCCAGACAATCTGGGTTCAAATCCTGTCTCCATCCCTTATTCTGTGTGGCTTTGGCTGAATTACTTAACCTCTCTGTACTTCAATTTCCTCAACTTCAAAACAGTGAGCTTAGATACTACCTTCCTCATGGGGTTGTTCTGAGGACAGAATGAGAAAATGTGTGGAAAGCTCCAAGCCCAGAGCCTGGCACACAATGGGCACTCAGCAACATTAGCCATCCTGGTTATTCTGAGCTCAAGCCAGCCCCGGCTCTGTTCTGAAGTAGTCACAGAGGTTAGCTATGGAAAAACCGTTGAGATCATCCAGCCGCCCCACTTAGGGACCAGCGAGATGCCTCTCTACAGCACTTTTTCTGGTTCTTTCCTCCCAGCCAAGGGGAACATGTAATTGCTTTGTCCCTGGTTTAGTGGAGCACAGATTCTGATGGCTCTGGCCAGGACGCCCTGGACTTGCGCCCCTTCTCCATCCTGCCCTTAAGAGCAGGTTGCTGGGAGGCTCTGGAGATGGGAAGTGCCCCTGCCTAGGCACTGTGGAGGCTGGCACCAGAGGGGACAGTGGGGCAGCACCCGGAAGATTCCTGCCTCTTGTCTGGGAAACAGCTTCTGCATTTGTGAAGAGACCAGCACATGCCCACGAAAATATTCCATGCTTTCAGCAAGCCAAGGAAGTCTGGCTTTTTTTTTTCTTTTTTGGTTGACCAGTTGCAAATGGACTCTTTCCTCTTCTCAAATTGCTTTTGGGTTGGTGCATTTCTATGTGTGCCTAAAGCCAGTCTGTCATCCACCACAGAGCCAACCCTCACTATTTCCTGAGGGTGACCAGAACCCAGAGTCGTGGCCCCAGACCCCAGGGGACTGCTGTTTATAAGGCAGGGCTGCCTGCATCAGCATCTGCCTCACCACCAGGACCAGATTCTGCCCTCCAGGCTCCAGCACATCTGGGAGCAAGAAGAGGCGCTTCTGAGGCTCATACAGAGACCCCGACTGCCTCATCTCGGTCCCTGGGAAAGACCTGCTGCTCCCTGGACCGGTCTCCCTTCCTCTCAACCCAGGAAAACGAGCCAAGTGCCGAGGCAGCCAGGCCTGGGTGGGGCTCCTGCCTCTGCCCCTCCCTGGTCAGCCCTACCCCAGTGCTGCCCAGGGTGTCCCAGGCAGTGAAGTAACCCCTCAGAGTCCCGGGGTCTGCGTTGGTAAATTAAGAACAATTACGGTAATAATAATAATACCTAAATTACAGCATTGTTAGGGTTATAGTGGCAATGAAGCGAGATAATTGGCACCGGGTTTCTGATACTGTGATATAATAAGAAATATACGTTTTCTCTTCATCCTGGTCCCTGGCACAGAGCTCCTAAAACCCTTGGAATTCCTGAGTGACAAGAGTGAGAGGAGTGTCTTCTGTTGTTCATAATAAGCCCCTTTCAACCCACACCTGAGTTTATGTCAATGAAGTGACTCTTGATGGGTCCCTAATAGCTTCAGGATAGAGGCTGGTTGCTGAGGACCCAACCCTGCAATTGGGCAGTTGGAACTTTCAGCCCTACCCCTACCGCCTCCTCCAGGGAGAAGAGAGGGAGATGGGGTTGAGTTAATCACCAAGGACCAATGATTTAATCAATTGTGCGTATGCAATGGAACCTCCATAAAAACTCTAAACGAAGCTGTTTGGAGAGCTTCTGGGTTGGTGAGTGAATCCCTGTGCTGGGAGGGTGGCGCACCCCAAACTCCACAGGAGCAGAAGTCCTGTGCTTAGGACCCTTCCAGACTTTGCTCTATGTGTACCTCTTCATCTGGCTCTTCGTTGGTATTCTTTTTAATATCCTTTATAATAAACCAATAATAGTAAGTAAAATGTTTCCTTGAGTTCTGTGAGCGGTTATAACAAATTATCGAACCTAAGGAGGGGGTTCTGGGAACCTCCCTTTTATAGCCAAGTCACACAGATGTATGGGTAACTGAGGAACCCACTACAGTCATGCGTCACTTGACAGGGACTCGTTCTGAGAAATGCATCATTAGGTGGTTTTGTGGTTGCATGAACATCATAGAGTGTACTTACACAAACCTAGATGGTATAGCCTACTATACACCTAGGCTGTATAGTACTAATCTTATGGGACCACCATCGTATATGCCGTCTGTCATTAACCAAAATGTCATTATGTGGTGCATGACTGTACTTGCAATTGGCTTTGAAGTTGGCGGGGGGCAGTCTTGTTAGACTGAGCCCTTAACCTATGGGGTCTACACTAACTCCACGTAGGTAGTATCAGAATTAAATTGACTTACAGGACACCCAGTTGGTGTCTGCAGAGAATTGGAGAATTGCTTAGTGGAAAAACTCACACATTTGGTGTCATCAGTGTTGTGAGTAGAGAAAAATCACAGTAACAGGGGTATAGCAAAAAACAGAAACTACCTAAATGTCCAACATGAGGGATCAGTTAAATGAATTATGCTACACAGATGTAATGGAAACGTTCTCTGCTGCCTTTAAAATTATATTGTAAATATATATATTTATTGACAAGATATTTGCAATATCTTAAATGAAATATATCAAGAGTCCCAAAATGCTAAGTTTCCATTTTTAAGGTACATTTGTGCATATAAAACATAATAGAAGATTAGACACAAAATATTTGCAGTGGTTATCTCAGACAAATGGGACCGTGGGTGATTTTAATTTTTTCCTTTTGCTTAATCATGTATTTTCCATACTTTTAAAATAATAAACAGGTATCACTTTTGTAATAAGATTGAAAGTAGTTATAAAAATTGAGATAATTATGTAAAACACACAGCACAGTTACAAGTACAGAATAGAGGCTTGCTGATTTCTTTCCTTCCTTGCAATTACGTTGCAAAAGCTCAAGAGAGCTTGCCTATCAGCTGTCACAGCATTCTGGAAGATGGCTAACATTCTGAAATAAGAGGAGGTTGTGAACTGGGCACTGTCCTTTCTTCAAACGCTCCCCTCAGGGCCCCACCTCTAACCTTCACATACACACTCCCTTCCACTTTAGACTGCCCCTGTCTACCTTTTCCTGTTGCTACCTGTCCCCATTCTACCTCCTCTCCTGGGCCAGCACAAGTCACACTTCCCTGAGGAAGTCTTCTTTGACTGCCCCTCCTTTGGATCCCGCAGGTCACCATGTCCTCTGTTGAACACTTCGGTCCTTCTGCTCTGTATTCTAATCGGTTGCGCCCACCTGACTGTGAGCCCCTGGGGCCAGGGTCCCGCAGCCCGCAGCATCTCTGCACCTGGCTGTGCACCCCAGCACCACAGTAGGAGCTAGGCACAGAGAAGTTGCCAGGGCCCTGTGTGCTGAATTGAACTGAATAGGCTTGTGGCTCTCGTGACCCTGTATCTCAGGCCTCACTTTTCATCCTGCTTAGTGGAGCGGGGAAGCACTTGGGCTCTGCAGGCGCTGCGACCTCGGTTCAAATTCTGACACCACTATCTACTAGCCGTGTGGGCTTAGGGGCAGGTCACTCCATCTCCCTAAGCCTCAATTTCCCCATCCATGATTATAATCCTATCCCTTAGGGTTAAAATTAGTACTCAGTTGGAGATAAATATGCTAAATTAGATAGTAAGTATAAAGCACTTAACACAGTGCCTGGCAAATAGTAAGTGTTCAAGAAAAGATAGCTACATACATGTTTTATTCCTAGAGCATCTATATACTGTATCTTCTAAACCAGGACACTTTTGGGGATGAAAAGGGGAGCTATTAATAATTATGCCAGGATGACAGGCATAAACCCGGGCAGGACCAGGCAAACTTGGACATATGGTGACCCTGTTTATCCCCACCATCCACTCTGAGCTCCCTGGCACAGGGACCAGGTCACCTTCATCTCAGAACCTTTCTACTGCAACCTGCCTCTGCCTCAGCCCACACTACCCTGGCTGAGAACCTCAGGGGCTTCTCCCTCCCAGGGTAGGGCAACACGGGGACTGCAGCCTGCCTGGAGTGGGGCCATGCTCTGAAGCCTGGAAGGAGCAGCCAGCCCCTCTCCTGGCCCCTAGCTGGGGCCCCAGGCCAGATTCCTCCCACATCCCCACAGACCCAGGATCCCTGTAGTGACCCCAAGAGACCTACCGTGAGGGGCTGAGCAGACAGGGACCGACTGTCCTGTCTCTTCCTCGGGAGCAGGAGGGTGTCTGGTGTGGTCTGTGGTCAGTGTGAACCCAGAAGCCCCAGGGCTGATCAAAGTTCCAGGCAGTGGTTCCTCCCCTCACGTGACCTGAGTGTTCCCGGAATGTCACCAAGGTCACAGGATGGGAGGAGAGAATCTGGGGCAAGGCCTCTGAAAATTACAAAATGACTCTGAACTGTTCCCATGGACAGATCCCCAGTGGGGCCAAAATCCAGCTAAGGTCACGGTCTTGGCACCTTTAGGACCCCAAGGGCATCCATCAGGTCCTAGAAAGTTCCTAGTAGGCTGTTCCTGGGGTGAAGACTGGGACCAGGGGTCCACGCTCCCACCCTCTCCCTATGAAAGGCCAGGCTGGTTCCCAGGAGCTGGACCTTAGCTGGGCAGCCACCCATAGGCCCCTGCTTGGCTCTCAAGGCCAGGAGAAATTCTGGAAGGGTGTGGGCTTATTATTTTGTTTTACTTGTTTGTTTATTTAGTGAACTAACTTTCTGAACCCTTTCTGAGTTAAAAGGGGGAAAAGATACAGGGAGGTGAGTTTGGGCCCAATATAGAGAGGAACGCTGTCCCCCCAGGGCCATCCCCAGATAAAAGAAGCTGCTGTGGGAGGTGGTGATTTTCCTGTCTCTGAGGATGTTTGACGAGGGGCTGCAGAATGTGCATGGTGTGTGTGTGTGTGTGTGTAGGTGAGTGTGTATGTTTTCAGGGATACAAGGTGGAAGGATGACCTAGATAAGCCATCTAAGACCATTTTCAACGCCCAGAGTCTACCATTCAAAGTCTGATGGCTTTTAAACTCGTTGCATGGTGTTAATATTTATCTCATGCTTTTTCAAGTCCAAACTAATAATTCTTTTGCATATGAGCAGACTTCATCAGCCAAATTGCAGAGGTCTGATAGAGTGTAGTGAAGAAGAATTTTTCAATGGAAACATATGACAAATCCACCCTTTGGCAGAGAAGAGTGGGATCATGTAAGAGGGGAGAAAGGCTATGAACAACATGCTCCCGGCCCCACCCTCAGGAGCACCCAGGCTGGCAGGGGCAGGATGGCAGATTCGAGGACTGGCTGGTGGGGAGGTGGCGTACCTCTGCAGGAGACTCAACCAGGCTGGGGGAACAGCCCCATCTGCCCTGTGCTCTGAACAGGTTCTTAAGGCACCAACACTCACCTCCAGAAAGAGATCTTGTCTGTCAGTCAATGTCACGGTGCACAAGAGAAATTTGGCATTCAACAGATCCGGGTTTGAATCCTGGCTCTTCGACTTGCTAGCAAATTATTTCATCTATACAAGACTCTGCATTCTCATCTGCGGCATGGGTGTGACAGAGTGCCTGGGGAGGTACGTATGTGTGTGTGTGTTCCTGCATACAGATGTAAAATCACACTGCAGATATTTGCAGCTGGAAGGACCCTGGGCTTATGTGTGCACGTGTGGAGGGGAGGTTCGCATTAAAAACTCCAGGGATCTTCTGGGAGATGGGATGAAGACTCCAACTCCTTTCCCCATTATCCAAAATTCCAGCAACTGTCTGAGTGGACAGGGTCAGTGAGTAGGGAGGGACAACAAGGCCCCGCCCCAGTCATTGAAGCTGGAGTCCAGCTGTGATATAGTGAACACACTATTGACCAATGTCCAGGGCCAGCCTCCTGGGAAGGGCTTACACCTGGCAGAAGGGACCTAAGAGCTAAAAGAGCCCACAAAAATATGGTTTGAAGCCCCTTTACTGGGCATAGCAGTGGGATAAAGGGACAGTAGAGGAAATCACCCCTCTCTTAAGCACTGGACCTGCGCCAGCAGCCGTGGCAGCTCCTGGACCCTGGAGACCTGAAAGAGCCCTGGGGACACCTGGACACCTGGAGGGTGTCACCTTCACTCAGATGGCATCTTCTGAGAGCCTGTGACTCACTGAGCCTGGTGCTAACCAGTAATAGGAGTCCAGAGGTGTGCAGGATGGCCCTACCCACCTAAGCCTGTGTGTATGTGTGTGTGTGTGCGTGCCTGTGCGTGCACGTGCACGTTAAATGAATGCCAAGTGAACTTCATAGTGACATAGAAGAAACCCCAGCCTGGGAGTCCAGAGGCCTGGCTGTAGTGCAAGCTCAGCCACTAGCTCACTAGGAGACTCTGGGAAATTCATTTCCTGTCTCCATCTCACTTTCTTCATGTAAAAACTGGGTTGAACCTATTCTTAAGGCCCCTTCCAGCCACAATGGCCTATAGACATCATCTGTTATTTCATTTTTGGTCCCCACTCACTCTCCAAAGTCCTTTTCCCAGCCTGGAATCTTTACTCTGTGAGGGATTGTCCGTGTCAACCTTGCACGCATGTGACAAGAGTCGAATCAACAGGTGTGAGATCCCCTAGCTAAGACGTCCAGAGAGAGCACATACGTCCTGTGTATACCATTTATTGTTGATTCTGTACACCAAATTTGTTATAAGCAGCATCCAGCAAAGACGGGCCCCCAACCCTGCCCACCAGGGCTCACACTCTATAAAACCCCAGGGGCCTAGAAGTTTCTAAATGCATCACCAAGCACCTGGGACTATTTGCAATGATTCTCTAAGCGAGGCAAACGTGATCTACTTTTGCAGGCAGCATGAAGGCAATGGGTTGGTGAGAACAATCCTTCCTTAGGTGAAGGAGGAAGCTTGGACTGGAAGGAGTTTGGCCTGGAGGAGTGTCTGCCCACCCTCTCTGAACCACAGCGATGGCTTCCTCCCCAAGACCACCAGCGCAACAACCCAGATTCAGTTCTGACTGTGGGATCCGTGGGCTGAATTCTTTGAGTGGTTTATAGCTAAAGCCTAGGATACAGCCAATGTCTGTTTACCAACTCTAGTTATCTAGTTAGCTCTAGCTGTCTGCTCTCCATAAGCTTCCTGAGTTTGGAAATAGATTCCTAAAACTGCATTACACTATCTGAAAGGTTGTGGAAATTGTGTTGTTGCCCGTGAAGAGTTCTGAGAAATATGTTGTGCCTTTAAATTCTAAAGGGGAGGAACAATATATACACTGCCCAACAATTTCCATGAGGGGCCAGTTTTTCTTTAAGGGATGGGTGAGTTTAATTTTTTCCTGTATATATAAAGCTTTCGACTCACACAGTACCAAGTGGGGTTCCACTGGCTGAGAGGAACAATAAGAGTGACTCCCATTTTCTTTGGTTTAGTGATGAAAGCCCAAGACAGGCCATGAAAGTCTTCAGTCTTCACAAGTCTGAAGAGAGAAGGAAAACCCACAGCCTGAATACATCGAGCATTGAATAACATTGCAGAAGAACAAGAGGTTCTAGACTCTGTCACAAGGGTATGATGGTAGTGTTCATGCCCAGCGCATTGTGAGGGTTAAAAAGAAAAGGCCTGTGAAGCGCTTTAAAGGTACCTATGCACAGTGAGCATTTTTGGAAGACAGTGGTTCTAATTGGCTTTTATTATCTTTCTTCCAACATTGACCCTCCACACCATATGGAGGCTGCTGGGACTGGCAAGGTGACCTACAGGTCAGGGAGCAAACGGGAAAGGTAAAGTGAACTCTGTGCCCTACCTCAACTTTTTGGGGGCCAAGTGGTTCACTCCACCCCTGAGAAGTGAGCAAATGCATCGTCCAGTTGGAAAGTAAATTCCACCCAACTTTTCTGGCAGCTCCCTGACCGGACAATATGGTTCCGAGAGGCCAAAAGGCCTGCCCAGGAGGAGAAGGCCCGAAGGCTCCATCCAATCCACTCTGACGGGAGGAAAAAACGGGCAAGCTCAGAAGGGTCCACCAACCCACCTGGGTGCTCCTGCTGGCGTCATCTGAGGACAGCTGCCCTCAGGCCAGCCTTTGGCCTGGGGACATGTTGATATTCTGGGCCGGAGAGGAAGCTACTCCAGTGTCACGGCCAATGCCGGAAATACCCATGGGTTCTAGGTTCACATTGGCAGGGCACTCTGGATGAAGAGGACTCCCTCCTCACTTCTCTGCCATCTGTGGCCCACTTGTGCCCTTGCACAATGAGACGTTGGGGCTGACTCATAAGAAGCACCTTGAGGAATGCAGTGCCAAACCATGCTTCCTGTCTGGAGGAAAGCAGGCCAAGCTTCCCCTTTTGGCCCCAGGATCAATATGGCAGGCCACCATCAGTGGTACAATGCTCATGCCCCAAGCCCTGGGCTTACTTCCTTTTGGGCCCTCTCAAGCCTTGGTACATGTCCACCAGTTGCTAAAAATATTTGGAAAACATTTGGAGACCCAGATTTACCCTAGAAAGATGACGTCTTTTGCCTCTGACAGGCCCCATCTCTCCTAGACTCCTGGGACAGAGAGGGAAAAGCTACAAAGTGCACTAATTCTCACACGTCACTTCCTGGACGCTTTTTGTTGGGGACCTGTCACCATCATGCTGCTAAGGCCCCAGGGAATTTCTTATTTGTCTTGTGGGGCAGAGGGAACTAGTAGGAGCCAGTCAGGATTGATGGTGGATTTCCAAATCCTTATAGCATTGGCTACAGCTCTTTCCTGGGCAGACATGGACACCTACAATTCTCCGTTTCACTACTTTTACTTCTAAAGTGGTAGGCCAGTTGTCCAGAGAAAGATGCATTTCCATGAGCATAATTTTTTATCTGTGTGAATATGTGTGTTGGGCAGCAAGGGCAGGTATTTGTGTGAATGTAACTCAAGGAGAATAACCCTGGACCAAACTACTCAACTCTTACAACCAGACCACAGGCAGGAGGAGCTCCAGAGAGCCCCTGACCCAGTGTGACCTACCATGTACCCTGATGTTGCCTGCTGTACGTGAGAATTCTGCAGTTCAGTTTCTAGCTGACTGTAGTGTTGATGGAGAATTTTACCACGACATTAGAGGGATTGCTGGGTTCCATTACACTTGGCTGTTCAATTAAAGGATCTCATCTCTGAGCTATTTAACTTCCCCCAAATGGAGAGTGAAAATTAAAAACAGATATAGGCATATCATGCCCATAAAAGGCCCAGGCAGAGGGATCTCCAATGAGCAGCAGACAGCATGTCAGCAGGGAAGAGTGTGTGGTTGCATTGGCCTCTGTAGTCGAGATCATTCTGACCTGGCCAGTCTGGGTGCCTCAGGGTCTGGGAATTTAGTAAAATCTCCTGTCCAGGCCTGAGTGTACCCACATCTTCTCCTCCAGCCCTGGCAGCTGGGACTTTGTAAGGGCTAGCTTGGGGGGTCACTGGGGGGGCCCGCCCTGGCTCACGGGGAGCCAGTTCCCAGGTAAGTCCATGCCATTTCCACAAGCCCCAGTCTTCTCCAATAACAGCCCATGATGGAGGATACTAGTGATGTCCTTCTCTTGATCTGGATGCTGATCACATGGGTGTGCACAGTTTGTGAAAATCCATCGCACTCTACATTACCATGCTCCCACTTTTCTGTATGTATGTTATACTTCAATAAAAAGTTAAAAGAGAAAAATCCTAGGGGTGAACACAAGGACCCCCAAGTACCAGGCTCCTTTCTCCACCGAGTACCAATAAGCTGATCTTAATGTCTTTAGGGGTCAGAAATTCAACACTATTCTATTCCTTAAAGGACTAAAATTTTCAAAGCAAAGTTTGCAGTTGGGAAATCACATTCTGTAAAAGGCTGAATGTGTTGCACTGGGGCCTTTCTTCCTTTTCCAGATGAAAAGCACAAGAGAGACAGGGAGGATGGCTCTGTCTCCAGGAACTGAGTGGCATCGTTCTTCCTTCTCTCTTTCATAGCAACCTGAAAGCCGGGCACTTGGCAGTTCTTAAGAAACCAGCTAAATGGGTTGAAGCCTTCTTTGAGGAGAGAACTCCCCCTGCCTTCAGGAGTGGAAAATCGAGAGAGACTTTTCATTTGAGGGGACAGGGTAGAGCCACGCCACAAACGAGAGGAGCAAAAGAAGAGAAATCAGCTTACATAATACTCGGGAGATGGGCGGTCCCAGCGGAGAATTATTGCCACAAAGTGCGCAGGCGTGTAATAATTGAGTCTACAGAGGCCAGCAGGGGTGCGGGCCCAGGGAAGGCTATTCCTGGAGGAGAGATGGTGAGACTTTGGAGGAGGAGCTTTCCTGAAGGAAGCCCAGGGATGTGAATTGGAAACCCCACAGGGTTTTTGCCATGGCCAGTTGAACATCCCTGGCGGTAAGAAGGTCCTGCAAGAGCTGGTTCTCCCGTTGAAACAGGAGAACCAGGCAGGTCAGCAAAGGGTAGCGGCACCTTTCTCTTGGGGACTAGAGACAGGGAGCAGGGGATGGCTCTGTGGACCCAGAGGTGTAGGCGGAATGACAAAAGTCCCCGATCCTCCGGTGGTCCCACTATTCCCCAGCCCTGCCTCCAGCCTGCCTCTTTAACACTCATTAGGTGCCTTCATCTGCATCAGGACTGCATGGCTCTTCTTCTTGCAGCAGCAACAGCAGATGCAGGCAGCCAGGGAGCAGGCCAGGGCAATGATGCCAATGACAATGGCAGCAATGGCCAGCCCGCTCTGGGCCTGGGTCATGCCCAACGTGCTGTGGGCATTGGTGGTCACGATGGTGTTCAGATCGGTATAGTCCACGGGGCTGATGAACTCAGTGGTGGAGGAGATAGAGGTGGTGTCAGGGTAGCTGGACGTGTCTGGGTACCGTGGCGTTTCTGGCTTGCTGGGCACATCGGTGATCTCTGGCACCTGGACACTAGGGAAAGCAGCATTGATGTTGATGATGATGAGGGACTGGCCTCGGACATTGGCTGGGCTGAAACACACTGGGAGGGTGTCTATCCTCAACCTGGGCTTGTTGAGCAGGAGCCAGTTGTGGAGCGGAAGGATGTCTGAGTCACACCTCCAGGGGTTGTCATAGAGCTGCAGCTCACACAGGTTCCCCAGGTGGTCAAAGATGCCCATGGGCAGGTTCTCCAGCTGGTTGTTCTGCAGCTGGATGGTCATGAGGCCGTTGACGTTGGCGAAGATATTCCCTGGGAGCTGTCTGAGGCGGTTGTTCTGCAGGGAGATGTTCTGCAGGTTGGCCAACATGCGGAAGACATGCCCGTCCAGCTCCTGCAGTGCGTTGGTGTGGAGGGACAGCTCCCGCAGCTCCGTCAGCCCGTTGAAGGCGCCCGGGGAGATGAAGCTGATCTGGTTGCGGCTGAGGACCAAGACCTGCAACTGGTGGAGGCTGCTGAAGACGTTGTCGGGTAGAGAAGTGATGTGGTTGTCATAGAGCCAGAGCTCGCGCAGGTTGTACATGGGCCCAAAGATCCCCGGAGAGAGCTCCTTCAGGGAATTCCCAAAGAGTGTGAGACGGTTGAGCTGGGGCAGCTGCGTGAAGATGCCGAGGGGCAGCTGGGAGATGTGGTTGTTGGACAGATAGAGTTTCTGGAGGTTACGGTTGTTGTGGAAGAGGCCAGGGGAGAGCATACCAATCTGGTTCTGCTGCAGGGCCAGCTCCTGGAGGTTGCCAAGCCCATCAAAGGTGCCCATAGGGATGTCCGAGAGCCTGTTCTCATATAGCCGGAGGACCTGGAGGTTGCCCAGGTGCTGGAAGACCCTGGGTGAGAGGTGGGTGAGGCTGTTCTTGCCCAGATTGAGCTTGGTGAGGCCCACCAGGTGGTCGAAGACGCCGTCGGGGATGTACTCCAAGTGGTTGCCGTGCAGCTGCAGCTCCTTGAGGTTGCTGAACTGGGAGAAGTGCGCTGGCTGGATCTGTACCAGCTGGTTGCTGGACAGAAGGAGCGACTCGAGGTTATCCAGGCCCTGGAAGAGGCCGATAGGCAGAACTTGAAGCTTGTTGTTGGCAAGGCTGAGGTACCGCAGCGAGCCCAGGTTGCGGAAGGCACCAGGCATGATGTGGGACAGCTCATTCTTCTCAATCCGCAGAGCAATGAGGGCCGAGATATTGAGGAATGGGGACTCACTGAGTTCGGTGATGTGCGTGTTGAGGATCTGCAGGCTCATGGCGTTCCAGGGCAGGGGGGTGGGCACTGCCACAATGCGCGCCCCGGTGCACTCCACCTGGGAGGCCCTGGAGCAGGTGCACTCACTAGGGCAGCCATAGTAGGCCAAGCCTGCACCCCAGGCTTGGAAGCCCACCAGCAAAAGGAGATAATGTTTCAATGGCATGGCCTCTGCAAGGGGAGAGAGCACACATGAGTCAGAGTCATCTCAGCAACACTGCAGCTGTTTTTAAGCCAACGTTAACCTTTGGTGCCAAACACTGTCTTGCCTTTGAACCCCATCACCACATACGCCACTTATGCACCCTATGGTCTGGTCGGCAAGCCTCTTCGTCGTGACCCAGGCCTTCCTACTTCCATGCCTTTGCCCAAGCACTTCCCCCTCACCTGGAGTGCTCTTCGTCCTCATCCAAATCTTCCCCATACTTCCAAGTCTAGCTCAAATGCAGTCGCCTCTAGGAAGCTTTCCCAGATTCCATGAGTCAGCATTGGTTACCGTCCCAATGGGGGGGTCTTCCCAACCCCCATTGTGGCCATGCCACAGCTGGCCCCGTATGGCATTCACTGTATTCCCATCTGTTTCCTTCACTAGTTAACAAGCTTTCCAAGGGCATTAAGGACTTGAATAAGTATGTAGAACGGTGGAGAAAAGAAAGAATAACTTGGCCAATGGAGTCTAGAGGCAAAGGAATGGGGCCAGATTAAGCTATGGACACATCTAAAAGGACGAACTCGTCTAGACAAATGTCAGGTCCAGAAGATGAGAGCAGAAAATGAACAACCTCGACAGGGGGCACAGAGAAAGTGACTCAACATCCCCGCCAGGAGAAAGACTTAGGGCTTTTTATTGATGGTAACAAAGGAAGGAGACTGTCCACAAAAGCTAATGTGATCTTAGACTGCATTAATAGAAACATTAAGTGTGGAACAAAGGAGGTGATGGTCTTACTCTACACTGCCCTGATCAGGCCACACCTGTAGTGCTGTGCTCAGTTCCACCCTGAACTTCAAGAAGGCCAATGACAAACTTGTCTCTTGAAGGCCTTCTGGAGAAGAAGAGGATAGTGAGGGGACCCAGAAACCACAACATCTGAGTATCCATTGAAGGAACTAGGGATGAGTAGATGGAAGGAGAGAAGATGCGAGGAGCCTATAAGCACTTTCCTAGTAGACACGAAGGGCTGCCCTGGGATAAAGAAAACAGTGTGGCTCCAGAAGTCAAAACTAGTGTGCAGAAGCTATGGGGTAGCAGATTTCAGTTCACCACCAAAGAGAGCTTGTCCAAATCAGAATGGACAACCCCACAGAGGCAGTAAGCTCCCTGTCACTGGGAGTGTTCAAGCCGAGGCTGAGCAACTGCTTGGTAAGGAAGCTGGAGAGAAGATTCCTACAACTGGTAGGGTACTGAACTAGATAAAAGCTGTCCATCCCCAAGACTTTAGGATTCTAAGGCTGAGTCCTAGAGCAAGGATATGAGCTCCATCTACCAGGACAACCGTGCCTGTGCTCCCAGGGGTCTGTGCAGACAGGTGTGGGTCTTTGCCCGTTGGTATGAGTGTGAGAGATTTACCCTCTGGACTGACTTACAAAAGGTGAAGCTCTGATTGTTCTTGGTGATGTCCTCGCTAGTACTTCTTTCTTTCTTTATTTGAGGAAGATCATCCCTGAGCTAACATCTGTTGCCAATCCTCCTCTTTTTTGCTGAGGAAGACTGGCCCTGGGCTAACATCTGTGCCCATGTGCCTCTACTTTATATGGGACGCCACCACAGCATGGCTTGATAAGCGGTGCCTTAGTCCGCACCCAGGATCTGAACCTGCGAACCCCGGGGCCGCTGAAGCAGAGCGTGTGAACTTAACCGCAATGCCACAGGGCCGGCCCTAGTACTTCTTTATTTTTAGTGTCTACTCCTATGACCAGCATGCTTCAACATGGCGTTGTAGCCCAAGTATCAGAGACTAACTTAAGTGCCCATAACCTGGCAAGCCCGGGGCCGTCTCTGTTGAGTTTCCCCATCTGCAAATGAGGACGTGGGACAAGGTACCCTTTGAGGACCCATCTCAGTCCTTCACTGGGTCTGCACTCCCCAGCTGGGGAGGGGGCATCCAGCCAGCCCCAGGAAGGGCCCAGGGCCAGGGGACGGTGCCTCATGGCTTGGGAGCAGGAGAGAAAAGATAATTCCCTTATGGGAACAGAGCCACTGTTGTTTAAAATGGACCACACTCTGCTTGACAAATATTGCAAGAATTTGCAGATTTTCCTTTTTATAAATCCTCATGTCTGCAGAGCCCACCCCAGTACCACATGTTTCCTGTTTTCCAGCACTTGTTCCTGTCACAGCTGGCACCAACCACTCTGCAGGCGCTCCAAAGAGCCCACCTCAAGCCCAGCTGCAGAGCCTCAGGGGAGGGAGGGCCACAGAAGCAGGGCTGGAGAGCCAGCCGGGCCCTTGGATTTTCAGCAAGTGCTGCTGGCACACGGCTGCCCGAGGCCCTCAGGAGCCCTGCACACAGCCGCCTAATAGCCCACGCTGCCCAGTGCTGCTTGGCAGCCACGACAAATGCCAGTTAAAGACCCACAACGCTGCCCTAATTACACCCTCCTCCCCAGGTGGCCAAACAAGTCCTCAGTCACTGCAGCCACTCCATCCAGCCCCTGTCCTGGGAGGGGGCGCAGCCTGGCGTGTGTCGCTGGTCTGCGAATTCAGTGAGCCGAACAGACAGAAGGACAGACAGACAGTTCACCTGGACACTTCAACATGGTCCCTCCCCAGGAGTAGAAGCACTTGGACCAGGCGCTCCAGCTGTGGGTCTCTTTAGCAAGAACTGCCTATGACTCATAAGTGAACACATAATTAGCCTGGAAGCCCTGGGCTTTGTTGGTTGGTGGGTTGGGACTTTTTTGGTTTAATACTATCATTCACATTCCCTAAACACGAGGTACCCTGGGAGGAGACGCCTTCTTATTTCAATGCCACGGAGCAAAGCTTCTGGAAAGAGCCTGGGAGACAGATGTCCTACTCTGGTCTTGACGCTAAGTTGGAGTGTAAGTTTAAGTAAATTCTCCAGGCCTCAGTTTCCTCCCCCATAAAGACTTCCAAGGTCCCTTGGCAGCTCTGATATCTTCTGACCAGAGACAGAAAGGAGATTTGGCCTGAAGCCCCTCCATTCTCTTCATCCTCCCTTCCCTATAGGTCATGCTGAACTGCCAGCAGTGTCATCTGGCCCAGCCCCACCTTCATGCCGAGGCTTGAGGAACTCATACCCATCTTCTCAGGCCCACCTTGTTTCAAAAGTTTTCCACACAGGGCAATCCCACCTAATTGGCGCATCTTCACATAGCCAATAGCCGTTTCATGGGATCCAGGAGCTGAGAGGGGCCTTAGGAGCCCTCTAAGGACCAGAGTTCTGCCCCCTCCCACTGGACCTGGGGAAACTGAGGCCCAGAAAGGAGATCTCCCTCCCTGGCCTGTGCCCTCTCTCCACAGAGATCTCCCTAAACATGGCCCCATCTGAAGTGAGATGTTGCCCAGTCCAGCTGAGGGAGACGCCAGGTTCGGAATTGTTGGGAGGGTGTTTCCCCCACAGTCAGTGTTGGCCTCAGTCAAGCTGCTCACCACTAGTGCTCGGTCCACTGGATCGGTAGCCACTGTCTGATTGACAAGCTCAGAGCATCCAGATCTCCCCAGCTCACTAAACAGGGAGTAACCACGCCCTCCCCCAGATCAGTCCATAAAAATCACCTGGAAGTGCCTGGGAAGCTTACTTAATAGAAGTGACCTCATAGCATTGCAGCCACGAAGATTAAATGAGTTCATATAGGGAAAGCATGCAGACTCATTCTCGGTACAAAATGAGCACCCCATAAATGTTACTTACAATTACTGTTCATTCTGCTGTTGAGTAAAATCAGGCTTTCTGGAGGTCTACCCACAGAGATCTTGATCCCTAGGTCTGGGTGGGGCCCAGGACCCTGCATGTTTAACAGATTCCCCAAGTGACTCTGATGCAGGTGTCCACAGCCCACATTCAGAAGCAGCACTTGAGGCCTAGACTGGCTGGGACACCCCGCTCCTGACCTGCGTTATTTACTGCCAAGAACAGAGAGATCAGGGAGGCTGAAGGTCAGGCCACAGTCCTGGTCCAGCTCCCTCTATCAACACTTCCTCAGTGGCCCTTTCTGGATCCTTGTCGGAAATCTGGGGTTTGTGCTAAATTGAACCCAGTGATAGAGGCTGCTTCCAGAAGCAGCACTTAGAGCCCAGGGCATTAGAGGTGCGAGGGCCTTTTGAGACTATCTGATCAAACCATTTGGTCATTTTGTAGATGGGAAAACTAAGGGGCCCAGAGGGAGGAGGGGACTTGCTCCAGATCACACAGTCAGTTGAAGATTCCTGACACCCAGAACAGGGCTCTACCTTACTGTGGAGCTTGGTGAACCCCTGAACCTTATCAGGAGGCTTCAGGACTTGTCGCGCAGTACTTGGAAGTGGGGGAGAGATAGCTTTGCTCCTTGCATCCTAAAATGATCTCAGGCTCATATACAATCCACCCTTTGCTGCCCAGCATTATTAGCTATGGTCGAGGGCCTCTCCCAACTCCCAGGCTGCATGGTTTGAGGGATGTTCTTCCTTAAGACTGCTTTGATGCTCATGTTTTCTCAGTTTCACCTGAGTGGCCTGGAAGAGTGGAGGGAAGGAACAGAAGGGGTCACCAGAAGGGGTTGATCCCGTAATCTCAACACAGAGCCCCATTCAAGGCTCTACCCCAAACACGAAGCATCCTGGAGCCCCAAGGGAAGACCAGACACAACCTCATCCCCCACCTGGCTCAACTGTGGACCCATCTCTCATGGTCCTTCAAAGCCAAAATATCGTTCTTTTGTTTAAAAAAGAAAATAAGCAAGAAAAAGCAAGTTCTTTCCAGCCCCAGGGTTAGGGGAGGCAGGGCTTCCTGCAGAGGCCAGAGCAGGGCTGTAATTAGCTTGCAAAAACCACAGGAGATACTGACAAACTTGCCAGCAGAGAAGGGAGAAGCTGGCACATGGGACTTTTATGAAAGAAGCCATGGCTAGAGCCCCCTTCCCAGGGTAACACCTGGGGGCTGAAATTAGATGGAAATGGATCAGCCTCTCATCAAAGCATCTTGGAAGCAGTTTCTAAATCCTGTGTCTCAAAAGCCCAGGGAGACAGTGAATCCAGAAGCTGCAGCCGATCTTTAGTGGTCAGGATTTAGGGAAGCAAATTGCCATGTGTAAATCACAGCCTCCGGAGTGTTCGCTGGCAGGACCAAGCTGGGACAGCTTGTCTCCCATTTCTCCTTGTTTCTCCACATCTGTATCGACTCCCACCCACGCCCCAGCATGCCTCCATTTACTGAGCAAGCCCAGGTACTGTCCCCCAGCCCTGGGAGTGCCTTCTGTGCCCTGACTTTCTGCAGGGTCTGTTTAGAACTCTTCCCCTGGCCCCGACCTCTCTCACATGCTTGTCTCATCACGGCAGAGCCCGCCCGGCTGACTCAAGACCACAGGCAAATGGGACTGTCTGGCCCTGAATGCACCCCAGATGTGCAGTTGATGCAGAGTGGAAGAAGTGACAGCCATCAGAGAATTTCCAAATTATGGAGACCGTGGCACCAACACATCTGGGAGCCACCTGAGAAACGGTGACATAATCCCAGATAATCCTAAAGGAGATGCTGGAGTGCGACAGACAGGCATCTAGCACCTTCTGTCTGAATGACATGTCATCCAAGAGAGAGTCACAGCCTGCCCTGAGGGAACACATTTGGCTCGAGAAGTAGACTGGCTCTCTCACACTTTGGCCTGGGTGGGACATTCTAGAAAAGATCTGGTTTTCCACAGCTGGTGCCTTGGCCCCACTCCTGCCTCTGCATTTGGGCGGAGATGCTGGTAAAGGTACAACAGTCACAATTTTAAATGCACGTGCTGCTCATCACATATTCATCTCCAGCCTTGACTCTCCCTGCTCAAAGCCGGCAGCTTCGGCCATGCCCCGACACCTCTGGCTGGTAAGAGAGGAAAGCTGCCAGAATGGGTCGCCTAAGCCACGCACAGACTTAGAACCAGGAATAATTCTGAGTCCACAGCTGGATTCCAAATTGGAAATCCGAACCAGGCACCAGCCCATCTGCTGCAGTCGCTTTTGTAGCAACTATAAGTCTATGAAAAGAGAACAGAGCTGTCGCCCGGGAAGCCCCCATTGGTCCTGGACAGACCCAAATGCAGGGCCACTGGTGGCCACCACAGTAAGGGCAGGGGAAGAGGCTGTGGGTTCCAATAACCTAGTCTTAAAAAGAGAAACTCCTCCCCCAATGGAGCCAGTATCCAGAAAGAGGTAAACTTGATGGGCAACCGGTGTGATACTGTAATCAACTTTCAATGCATCTTGCCCGTCCAAAACATCTTCTCAGCACCCTAGCTTGACATCAAAGGACCGGAAAGGTAAGTGGAGCAGCAGGCTGGTCAGGGATCCGCAGAGGGGGCTGGTGGCCCCAGGCTCGCTGGGCAGTGGGAGGACGGGCTCAGCCCCTCCAACGCAGGCTCCACTTGGCCGTTCTGCGCACAGCCCCCGGCACCCTGCCAGCCCTGCCCCAGGGAGCAGGGTCAACAGAAAAAGGGGAGGGAGGCTGGCCAGGTTCTTCCAGGCGGGTCGGAGGGAGGAGGAGGCAGGAGGCCAGCGTGCCTACTTACCAGCAGCTCGGCGCCCGCCCGCCCGCTGTCGACCAGAGGGAGCCCGAGAGGAGGACGCTCAAGGCTGCAGCATGAGTGGGGCTCGCCGTGCGCGCCCCGTATTTAAACGCTTCCTGGCGTGAGTCACCGCAGGGGGCAGTGTCGGCGCGGTGGCGGGGAGGGGCGACGCGCCCGGACAGACGGCACAACGGACGGACGGAGGCACAACCTGCCTGCTCAAGGGGAAGGGGTGCGGAACGGGTGTTCTTCTGCCACGTTTTTTTTTTAAAGAACACTTTTTCCTCTTTTAGCCGATGTTTCTTTTGGCTTCACTCGCTGCATTGGCCGTTGCGGCTCTAGAAAAGGCATTCATTCTTGTCTTTTTCCTTGAAAATTTTATTCGGAAGTAATTTCAAATTTACAGAAAATTTGAAAGAATAATACAATGAACACTCTTATTTGCTTGAGCCAATTCACCTAGTGTTAACATTTTGGAAAAAGCATTTATTTTAAATTCCAAGGAAAGATAAAGTTACCCCCAGGTTGTCCCTCCTAAAAACAATGTTTCTGTTCCCTTGTGACATCATCCTCTGTCCCCTCACTGCCCCCTCCCTGGGTGGGTACACACGACAGTCAAGGGGCATATTTGAGAATGAGGGGCTCCCTGTGTCCTTCACTTCTGCATTGAGGCCCAGCCCTGCTGCCCCTGTTGGGGGACAAGAAACCGTTTCTATTCGTGGTATCACCCGGAGGGTCTGGGGAGGAGGAGAAAGAAGTCAGAGCTGGAGGGGCGGGGAGGCTGCCAACTCCCAGCTTCGCCTTAAGATGGAGCCTCAACAACCGTGAGCTGCACTGGGCTGAGCCACTTGCCCTTCCCTGACTCAGTTTACCCTCTCAGCCAAGTGAGGAGAGTGATATTTACACACAGTGCCTCGTGGAACGCCAAGAGCCTTAATTAATGTTTGCACCGGGCTTTGAGATCTGCGATGAAAGGAAGATATAAAAGTGCGTAGTGTTATTACTGAAATAGTCATTGGGGTGGCTTGCCATGGTCCAGCCCTACAGCCTGAATCATGCCACATTCCTCATCACCAGGGCACCGTGATTCACAGGCAGAAACAAAAGTGCCCTGTCCATTAGGTGACACGAGCCCAGGAGGGGTAGGCACGGCTTGAGTGAGTCTCCGCACAGCTCCCAGCCCCATCTCTTCAACCACCAGCCTCCCTGCCAAATAATATTCCATGTGGAATGCCCTCCCTCTACTACCTGGCACCTCCACATCCCACAATGGGGGGTCTTCAACTGCCTTTCCATAGAACCTGCAAGAATAAGAATGCCCTCTTTGCCTTCTTTCCTTCCCCCATAATCCTAACATTCAGCCACTCTGTGCTGGGGGCTGTGGACCACATGAGGAGGAATCAGATACTTTTCTTTCCCATGAAGAGCTGACACTCGGGGGAGGGGGAGGGAGGATGAACATTCATGAAGCACCTTCTGTGAACCAGAGAGCCCCCAGGTACTTTATTACCTCTATACATTATTTCATCTATACCAGGTGTCTCAGCCTCGCCACTATTGACATTTGGGGCCAGAGGGTTCTTCGTTGTGGGGAGCTGTCCTGTGTATTGTAGGATGCTTAGAACAGCCCTGGCCTCTACCCACTAGATACCAGTAGCGTCCCTCCCAAGTTGTGACAACCAAAAATGTCTCTACACATTGCCAAATGTGCCCTGAGGAGTCAACACACGCACATATACGTGCATACACACACACACACACACACAATTGAGAACCACTGATCTACCAAATAATCCTGTGATTGGGAATAACTGCCCCCATTTTACAGATAGGAAAACTGAGGCCAAGGGCAATTAACTAATTTCCTCGAGTTCACATGCTAAGTGACAGAACCAAAATTCAAACCCCAGACGGTGGATTGTGTGCTGTTTCCACCATCGTTGTGTGCTCAGATGCACGTAACTGCTAGAGATAAAAGCGTGGCTGTGTTTAGGTTGGTGCAGAGTTAGGATTGTGAGAGGACAAAGGGAGTGAGTCCACTGACAGAACCTTCCTTGGCATACTGTTGATAAATGTGGGTGTGTTTGAAGGGATAGGGCTTGAGTTTCATATAGAAGATGGCCTTAAAAGATGAGCAGGATCTGGAAATGTCGTGGAGGGAATTAAGGAAAATCATTGAGTCAGAAAAAGGGGACAAGGCCCTCGACCAAACACAGGGTTTGGCTGGAGCCCAGGGTGTGTCACAGACCTCACTGGAGAGGGCTGGGATGCCTCCCTGAGGACTGTGATGTCCCTCTACAGGTAGTAGGGAGCCCTGAAGGTTTAGGAGGAGGAGAGAGGCACAGTCAGGCCCACACTGCAGGAAGTGTAGTATGGCAGGGTTTCCAGGTTCCACGGAGGACCCTTTGGTGTCTGCAGGGCACACAGTTTCAAAGCATTCCTATCATCCTCTTTGGTCCTCAAGACAGGACGTGGGTTTCAATACGGTAACCAGGCCCTGCAGGAAGGACCAGTTCCCCAGACTAAGGGTGGCTGTATGGATCCAGCTACAGGACCTCCAAGTTTCAGCTTACTGAGACTCCCCTTTCATGGGGAAGCACATTCCCTCCGACAGAGAAAGCAAAATGGCCCCAGTCGGCCCCCAAAAGTGAGATCTATTATTGGGGAAAGTAAAAGCTTGATTCACCACCCACAGGCCCTGTAAACTACAGGGTGCACTTTCCAGCCCCCTTGGGGGAACCAGAAGGGCCAATGTTGCCTCAGGGCTTCAGGGAACTCTGATTCCTCCCACCCGTGCATGTTTCTCTAGTCTAGTTAGTAAGCAGAGAATCCAGAGAATGGGAGGCTGTGTGAGCTAGCCTCCCCACTGAGGAGGAAATCCCTCGACAGCACCCTCGAGAGACGGAGTTCTGACCCTGCTTGGTCCACTCCACAGATGGGGAAGTCAGTACCGCACGATGAAGTCCCCCTGGTAGACCAGCAGAATAAAAGGACGGAGAACACCCAGCGTTGGCAAGGACGTGGGTGGTCTCACGCACCGGTGATGGGAATGTAAACAGGTAGAACAGCAGCTATTGGAACTCAAAATGTGAAAATCCATTGAGCAAGGCCAGCGCCACATACGCAGACACGAGCGTGTATGTGCACAAAGCTACACACTCAAGAATGCTCAGTGCAGCAGTGTTTGTGATAACAGATCACTGTAAACAGCATGACGCCCGTCCATAAGACAAGGATGCCATGCATCATGAAAACTCGACCAAATAGCCAATTTAGAGAGATGGGATACATCTTTATTTGCTGAGAAAGAAAAATATATCTGATGTATTAAGCAGATTAATAATATATATAATATAATTGCACTTACTGGTTTTAGGGGAAAACAAACCATAAATGTATAACTCCTCAGCTATATTTCAACATACGAGAAATATAGTAAGGAAAACAACCTCATGATTTGTGGATCATGATCACACAAGAAGCCAGAAGACAGCACAAAACATCAGCTTTCCCATGGAATGGCCCTTCGGTGCCCAGGCAGTCAGCCTCAGAGGGGTGCCCAGGGCTCTTGTCTCCCTGTCCCCCACTTCTCTCCTTCCCCAGGTGGCCCTGCTCTGCTCTCACCTGCGGCTCCCCTCGCAGTGGCCCAGCTGTCTGGGAGGCTGAAGAGCCCCGAGGCCCCACGTGTTTCCTGGCACATTGCCCAGGCCCGGGCTGTGCTCTGAAGGAAGGATTCTAGGTTGTTCCTCAGAATAATGACTCTCAAAGACAAAAGGCATCCCTTTCGCTCATGCAGACAGCCTCTCATAACAGGACTGCAAAGGAGTACACCACTGCCTAAGTCTCTGTTGATTTACTCAGTTTTATAAGAAACCTTCCCCAACATAGAGGAGGAACAAGAAAGAATAGTGCAGGTGAGAAAATTTCATCCATATATATACACACACATATATCTTTGTCTATATCTATACGGTCACGCATCACTTAACGACGGGGACATGTTCTGAGAAATGCGTCGTTAGTTGATTTCGTCGTTGTGCAAACATCATAGCGTGTGCTTGCACAAACCTAGATGGTATAGCCTGCTACACACCTAGGCTGTATGGTACTAATCTTATGAGACCACCGTCATACCTGTGGCCCGTCATTGACCAAGACATCATTATGTGGCACATGACTGTATATAAATGCTTAGAAAAGGATCTGGAAGGATACACTCAAAACTGGTATAGTAGTGAGAGGAGGGAGCAGTGATGAACGAGGATTTTTTATAACAGTGCGTTGTTTTACATTCCATTTAAGTAAAAATGCATTCCTGAATTGCATCTAATTGATAATTAGAACAACCATTTTAAAAGACAAAAAACAAAGTTCTATTTTTTTAATTCTTCTCTTTATTACACTGAAAGCTGCCTCCCCGGAACCTCCACCAATGGGTTCTCTTCCCTTCTTCAGGCCCCATTGTGCCTGCCCTTACCGGTGGGCCAGCCCCTCCAACGTTTGGGACCCATGAGCAGGCCCACCCCATTCCAAAGCCTCCCCTCTCCTGTACCTTCAGACATGTCACACAGCCCCTTCCCTCAACCATCCTGGCTGCTCTCCATGGAGGCCCAGGATTCGCCCAGCAAACTGAGCATTCAGTAAGTGGCAGGCCCTGGCTAGGTGCTAGTATACAGAAGTGAATTCATTCTGAGAGGGACACAAACACGTGAACAGTCATATTCAAGTGTAAGGATGCATGAGATGGGGCCACACAAGGGAGCCACCAAGCCTGCCTGGGCCATGTGAGGAAGTCTTCCCCAAGGTGGCCCTTGGACTAAGCCTGGTAAGTTGAGCAGGTGTTTGGGTGCTCTGGGAAAAAACAGATAGCATTTGCAAAGGCTCAAAAGCACAAAGGACCATGGTACATTCAGCAGGTGACAAATAGTTCAAGATAACCAGAGAGCAGGGTGCATGTGAGATCTTTGTAGAAACACCATCCTGGGAAGAATGCAAGATGCAACGTATGAAGGTCTCACCAACTGGGACTCGTTTTGTAGGCCATGGAGGGCCCCAGAAGGGTTCAGCTGGGGAGAGATGTGGTCAGATTGGTGCAGGGCAGTGGTTCTCAACCAAGGGTGATTTTGCCCCCATCCCAGGGGACATGTGGCAATGTCTAGAGACATTTTGGGTTGTCACAACTTGGAGAATTCAAGTGGCATTTAGTGAGTACAGTCCAGAGATGCTGCAAACATTCTCCAGCGCACAGGACAGCCCTCCCCCAACAGAGAATTATCTGGGCTGAGAAGTCACTCGTGCCACGCACAGTTGAGAAACACTGGTATAGAGGATGGATAGTTCTGGCAGCAGTATAGAGTATGGATGGCTGGGGGGTGGGCGGGGAGAAGTGATGGGGGCAGGAAGACCTGATAAAAAATTACAGCAATAGCTCAGATGGGAGAGGATGAGAGCTTGAGCTAAGACAGGGCAGTGAGAATGGAGAGAGGAATCAGGCGGTAGTATAAAGAATGCCTTGGTAAAACATAGTGATGGATTGGTTATGGTCGTAAGTGGGATAATACAGTGGGGCTGTTACGATACAGGTTAGGCCACCATAACAAAGTGAGCCAAAACTAACAAGAGCTTAAACAAGGTGGATGTTTATTTCCCATCAAACCTGGAATGGTGCCTTGACTATATTGAGGACGGAGACCCCATTGTCTAATTGCTCTGCCATCCTCAATCCAAGTCCAAAATGGCTGCTTCAGCTCCTGCCTTCACATTCATATTCCAGCCAAAGGAAAGGCAGGAAAGTGGAAGCGAAGGGCCCAGTCCTTCCCCTTAAAGGCATGACCTAGAAGCTACAGACATCACTTCTGCTCACGTTCCATTGGCCAGAACTTAGTCACGTGGCTGCCCTTACTTGCAAGGGAAATGGAGTCTTGAGCTGAGTGCCACATACAAAATGAAAACTCTTATAACAACAGAAGTAGGGGTGAGCAGCCATTGGAGACTATTAGCAGTCCATGCCACAGGTGATAAAAGAGAAAAAAGTCATGAAGGGAAACAGCCACATTGTTAGCAGGGGTGACCAAGTGGATGGTGGGTACTGGGAGTGGGAGCAGAAGGGGCAAGGGGACAGACTCATTTTGGACAGGCTGCACTTGAGCCCTGTGGGACAACGGTGTGGTCTGTCTAGTAAATTCTGAAATCAGGTCTGAGCCAGGGGAAGGGTCTGGGTGGGGACAGAGGTCCAAGAAGCCATAGATAAGGGGGAGATTGTCCAGAAATGGTGCCTAATCCCGAGTCCGTGAGCCCCCCCATTAAAGCAGGCCCTCTGTACCTAGAGTACCAAGAGGAAGAGGCAGCCTATGAATTCCCTGAAATTGTATGTCAAAGTACACAGAAATGTGCTCTGCTTGTGCACTTTTCTGGGGAGACAGCTCATGACTTCATCAGATCCTCAAGGGGCCTGCAGCAGAGTGAGGTAAGGAGAGGGTTAAGAATGGCAGCCTGGGGCTCCCCGATATTACTGAGGCAGGCAGAGGAAGAGGAGCCAGCCAAGGGAACCAAGAAAGAGCAGTGAGGGAGGTCATAGGAGCAGCAGAACAGAGCGTTTGTGGGGGAGGGGGCAGAGTTTAAGAAGAACATGGTGGTCGATGGCTGAGGCCCATAGAGTCTCAGGAAGCCCATAGCAAGGGCATGGTCAATGGTATGGAGGGGAGTGGAAGGAGCAGGGGTAGGAGGCAGGGTCCTGGAGGGAAGGATTAGAGGGAAGGCCCGTCCTGGAGCAGACACAGGGCTTTTTAGGATGGCAGAGGATTAAACACTCCTCTAGGCTGAGTGGAAATGTCCAGTAGAGAGGGAGGGATTGAGAAGAGCAGAGATAGAGTGGATGACATTTTCTTCTTGAACCAGGCTCCTGACACCAACCTCAGCACTGGAGTGTGGTCCCAGCAGCAGGCACAGAAGTGCTAGCTGTCACAGGAAGGACTCAGGCTTCTGGAGTGCTTTCCACCTCTGCCTGTCCCTGGCTGGGTCCTTGGGAAGTTAATCCACCTCTCCAAGCTCCCTTGTCCCCAAGTGTGAACTCAAATAACAACCTGCCTGACGAGAATGATGAAAGGATTAGAAGAAAAGTCATGTGTGACATGCCCAGCTCAGGTCCTGATCACAGTAGCTGCTCAGTAAGTGGGAGGGCCCATCTCCCTTCCCCATCCTTCCCTTCTTATAGGATTGTTGCTTCTTAGTTTGCAGGAAAAGGGCAGTCTTCTAGGAAATAACTTTATAATCTTCCTACTTGTCCCAAAGGGGCAGAATTTGGTCTATTTAAAGTATTGCACATGATCCTCATGTGGGAAGAATGAAGCCAGAAACACTGAAAATATATAGAATAATAACAATGGGACAAACAAGCATACAGTCACCTTCTTAAAATCCCCAGTGGCAGCTCCCAGACTCATCTCCATCCACACCTGGTTATTAGTGGTGTTTCTCCTAAGACAAGTGTCATGAGATTGCTCTTCGTCCCTGGTGTTCCGTTCCTGATGATGTTGATGATGATAATGTGTTTAGAGTCATGAGTGTTACAAGGAGGATGTTTGGTCGTCAAGCCTGGGAGCAGTGGGTGGAGGACAGAGGATTTCACACGTGAAAAAGCAATCTTCAAACAAACAACCCAATTAAAACATGGGCAAAGGACTTGAGTAGACATTTCTCCAAGGAAGATATACAAATGGCCAATAAGCACATGAAAAGATGCTCAACATCACTAGTCATCAGAGAAATGCAAATCAAAACCATAAAAAGATACCACTTCCAGCCATTAAGATGGCTACTCTCCAAAGAATAGAAAATAAAAAGTGTTGGTGAAGATGTGGAGAAATCGGAACACTTGTGCGTTGCTGGTGGGAATGTAAAATGGTGCGGCTGCTGTGGAAAACAGTATGGCGGTTCCTCAAAAAATTAAACTTAGAATTACCATGTGATCCAGAAATTCCACTTCTAGCTATGTACCCTAAAGAACTGAAAGCAGGGATCAAACAGACATTTGCACACCCATGTTCATAGCAGCATTATTCACAATAGCCAAAATGTGGAAGCAACGCAAGTGTCCATCAACAGATGAATGAACAAATAAAATGTGATATGTACATACAATGGAATATTATTCAGCATTAAAAAGGAAGGACATTCTGACACATGCTACAACATGGATGAACCTTGAGGACATTATGCTAAGTGAAACAAGTCAATCACAAAAGGACAAATGCTGTATGATTCCACTTATATGAAGTATTTAAAATATTCAAATTCATAGAGACAGAAAGTAGAATGATGGTTGCCAGCAGCTGGGGGAAGAAGGAATAGGGGGTTAATGCTTAATGGGTACAGAGTTTCAGTTTGGGAAAATGAAAAAGTTCCAGAGATGGATTGTGATGATGGTTGCACAACAATGCAAATGTACTTAACGCCACTGAATTGTACACTCAAAAATAGTTAAAATGGTAAATTTTATGTATATTTTACCACACACACAAAAGAGCAATCTTTAGATCAAATTATGCTCGAGAAAGTTGAGGACCATTGTTTAACTGGTGAAGAGATTTTCTATGAAATTAAAAATTAGGCCTTTTGGAAAATATTATCAAAAATAAAGAACACAGAAACCCAATCTGAGTGAGCTGGTGCCTGGCCCTCCCGCACGTAGACAGGTTGTAGAACCCACCCCTCTGCTTTGCACTGAACTCAGCTCTCTTCACCCAGCAGGCATGTCTGAGCCTTTGAGGAAGGCTGGCCTGTCTCCAGATGACGGGAATATGAGCCATCTTTCCCTCCTCTATAATTTTGTCTTTTATGTATTTTCCACATTTTAGGTAATTGATTTGATAATTTTTATAATGAAGAAATCATTCTCTATAAATTCTCTATATTTAAATTCTCTATATTTTAAAGACCTCATCCTCCATGCCGGCCCTGGCCTCAGTGTTTCTCAAGACAGACCTCCACTGCCCAGGCTTAGTCCGCAGGTGAAATTCTTTTCCAGATGAGTCATCCTGGTAGGGTCATAGGGATGGGCTAGGATCACAGTCTAGATGAACAAGTGTCCCAGCAAACCTATGCAGCCATCAGCTGGGCTCTAGGTGGGCACTCTGCCAGGGGTCTGCAGGGACACATTGGGATGAGCTTCAGCCCCACCTTCAGAGCTCAGGGGACTGAGACACAAAAACAGTGAACTTAAAGCACCCTGAACTAACAGCAGTCCTGACCTCATGCAAGCAGTGTGTCCTCAAAGGACAGAGGAGGGGAAGGTTGGTCCTGCCAGGGTAGATTAAGGAAGGCAGGATGCAGGGCTTTGGAGGATGAATGGGATTCTGAAAGGGTTTGAAGGGGCAGGCAGGCATTCCAGGCAAGGGCCATGGGTGAGCAAAGACCCAAAGGCAAGAAAGGGTGCTGTGTTTGTGGAGAGTGAGCTTTTACAGGTAACTGGAATGTGAAGCCATTGTATGCCGGGCTGAGAAACTTGGACTTTTTTCCATTGGTGACTGGGAACCAGGAAGGGTAGTGGTCATTATTGTTTCATTTATCTTATCAAGAGCCCAGTCTGCCTGGCCCGAGAGGCCTCTGAGTCTGCCTTCTTGTCCCACCAGCCTTGAGGACAGTCTGAGCCTAACCGGTGGCTGTCCCAGGGCCTACAAATTGTCTCAGGTAAGCTGCCAAATGTCTGTTTAAACCTTGTTTTTCAAAGAGCCCATCCATCCTTTTCTTCAAAGAGATTCAGAGAGTTTGAAAACAGACAACAGATGGGGGTGGGTAAAAGGATGAGGCTGGTTGCAGGAAGAAGAAGGGAAAAGTTCTCTTTCGCCTAAAGCAATTTATTCGAATTACATTTAATTGTGCATTTTAATATGAGATTTCCAAATTCCATGCTGCAATAAAACAGCACAGCCTTTGAAATGATTAAACTAGCAACGTCGTGGTCCTCGTGGCTGGAGCAGCTTCCAGCGCGTCACCACACCTAATTAAAGGTCAGAGATGGGCTCTGCAAGAGCTGCTGTTTTCCTTAATAACTACATGAATGGACAGGTCTGTTGTGAATGCCCTACATGACTGAAGTCTGAACAGAAACACAGGGGCATGTGGGCTCAATCCAGGGAGCCCCATTCTCCCCTTGCTCCCCACTTTGAGAAACCTGCCTTGCTCATCACTCCCTCTACAAATTCCTCTCAGTGGACAACCCAAAAAGGAACAGGAAAATGCTGTTAGCTGGATAACCAAGTTCAAAAAAGACATGGAAGGCTAGGAGCCCAGAAGATGGACCTGAGCAAGTCACTTCCTCCCTTTGGGTATCAGTTTTCCCCTCCATAAAGTGGGGAGATTACAGGAGATAACCAATTATGACAGCCTATTATTCTATGAAAAAATCGTAATTTTTCATCTGATAATTTTTCATCTCATCTGATAAAGGAGAAGAAAAGGAGGAGAGGGGGGAGGAAGCATAGGAAGAAGGAAGAGAGGGAAGGAGGGAGACAGATAAAATTTGTTCACAGTTCATATTTGCATCCACTCCTTGCACTGCCCACCACTCACATGTCAGTGTCCAGACCAAATAACTGTTTAATAAATGCTAAGTGAGACCCTCGTTCAGCCTTCTCCCACCGTGCAGGCGCCTAGAGTGAACCAAGATGGCGGCCCCCATGGATCTGGAGCTGAAGAAGGTAAAAGAAGGTCTTGAGCAGGCGGAGACTTCTCTTAGGAAGCTGAGGGGACAGCTGACAAGAATTCCAATTGAGGCTCAAGTCCTGCGGAAGGAAAGAGGCTCCAGGGGGCTGGGAAATGATGTGGCAGAGTCCTAAGGCGGCCTGGGTCTCCTTAGGCGCCAGTGGGGGCGAGGTTCCTCTTGCAGGATGGGAGGAGCCCGTGGGGCTGGGTCCAGTTAAGACTGCAGCGGATCTCTGTCCTGTCCGGTCGTTGTGAGCGCTAGAGCTGTTTTCACTGTGCTTGGAGCCTTCAGGGACTCAGTCCCATAGTAAGACGTGAGGAGAGGGTTTCAAATTGGAGCCTTGCCCCAGCTGAGCTATCTGTAATTCTGCCTACTCATTTGCTTTAAAAATCTCCAAGTCCAGCCTGTGTTTTTAGGTCACTTATTCCATCTCATACCTTGAAAGGTCGCAGTATCTACAGTTCAGAAAGTCAGACATTCTCGTAGCAATGTTCATCTCAGGCCTTTGCCCCCACCCCACCCCCCTCCTTTTTTGAAGGACTTGTCAAAAAAAGAAATAAGTCCAGTAAAGTTTTCCAAATAAAATCAGCATCAGAAGGAACTGGGTTTCTCCCTTTGTTCAAACAATTGCTTATAAATGTGTTATTACCCAGAAACATTTTCACCACCTAAGAGTGGTCAGGATTCTCACACCGCTACTGACCCAAGAGTGTACGCTTTTTGGGAGGGGTGGGGGGAGGACAGGGATTGGAAAGGACCCTAGACCTCATCTAGTTTAAATCTATACTTTTCTAGAAAAGGAAACTGAATTCCAGAAATGTCTCAGTCAGGGCTTGGGATTTGAACTGAGTATTCTCTGTCTTACTGCACACTTTTTGACTATTAGTTTATGTTCTTCAGAAGAGCTGCATGTTACTTCTTAAGATTGCCGTCTGGTGAACCTTTGCATAAGAAATAAGACAGCTGAAATAGCTGTTGCTCCATAATAAATGAAGCTGTTTGTTATTGCTCTGAAGGGACAAAAAAATGCTAAATGATAGTAATGAGCCTAGGTTCCACTGTCAGAGCCATCACCTGAATCTTTGGAGTGACGGACTGTCCTGACACTGCCATTTCCCTACGGGCAAATTAAGGGAAGTGACTAGGCCTTGCTTCTGATGGCAGAGGACTCTGCAAGTTATAAGCAGGAAGGAAGAAGGAAGAAAAACAACAGTGGAAGACTAAAAGGGATCCAGGAGCAAAACTAAAAGTGAACACCTTAAAATTTGTTTTGTGATAATTCATCCCTCTGTACACATGTGATTTATGTACTTTTCTGTTTGAATATATGGATGGCAATAACAAAATCCCTTTTTTTAAAGGAGTAGACTAGGTTGGCATGGAGTCCTCCTTTTCTCTCTTCTCCTCACCTGCAATGCACACATGAGGCTGGAGGTGCCACAGCCGTGGAGCCAAATGCCACAGGTCACAAGGGTTGGAGTGAAATAACAGATGGAACCAGAGACATTGATGGCGCTGTGGAGTCGCTGCACCACCGTTGGATGGTCTTCCTCTGCGCTCATCAGCATGGGAAGAGAACAATCTCCAACTTGGCTAGACCACGGTGTCAGTGATTCTGTTACATGCAGCCAACTGCAGTTCTGATACAGAAGGCAGCTGAAGCCAAGGACTTCATGAAATTGCCTAGGGAGCAAGTGGAGATTGAGAAGGGAAGAGGGTGTAGATAGACACTTTGGGGGCTCTCAGCATTTAGTAGCTGGGGAGAGGAGGCTGAGCCCGCCGGGGAAACCAAGGTGAGACACCAGAAAGGTAGGAAGGGGGAGCAGAACCTTGCCAAAGTGGACAGTATATTTGCCTCTAAGCTTTCTAGCAGACAATGAGAAAAAGGAAACCAAGTCTGTTCATACCATGAGATACGAAGACCAGTGGATGAGTAGGAGTGTAAGTAACCCTGAGATGGAGACCAGATGAGCATTCCTCCCAAGGGTCTTTGCACAGTGGACACTTTGTCACTCAAAGGTCCTCAACAACAAGCCTCCTAACGGCAGGTGGAGCCGTGAGCTTCAAGGGGTTGTTTCTTACCACATCCCTCCCTGTAAGCCAATGGGATCACCATCAGATAGGAAGAAAATTCTATGGAGGGCCCGGTATATGTTGTCCAGATGCCAGATCTCTGTACCTCTGGCTTGTTTGAGGGACATATTCTAGGCTATCAAGAGGAGGGCATGAGCTGCATGTCTTTTTCCAGCAGTTGTTCCTAACTATTGTTCATTTCACTTGAGCTTCTAAACAACATCAGTGGCCGTGAAGCCACCCTGTTCTCTCGGCCAAGTGTCGAGGTGCGGCGCTCTCTCCAGAAGACACAGACCCAGGCTGGAGTTGACCTCTTATGAAATCAAGCTGCCTAAAAAGGGAGAGTCTTAAATGCCCAACAAAGGAACCACCTGGTTAATCTGAACAAAAGCAGGAATTCCTCAGAAAGAAAAGAAGATGCCAGAATTGGTTTTCAACTGGGCATTTAAGTAACATCCCATAACTCAATCTATAAACCAAGGCAAAGGGCTGGGCTCTGTTTAAGAGGCTGGCACTGCAGGCCTGTCAGGAAGATGACGTGCTTGGGAAGCTGTGTCACCCGTGATGGGGATGCGTCCGTGTGAATCAGCCCCACTTATCCCACAGGCACCTCCTTGGTAAGGGAGGCCTGGAGTCAGGGGGCCAGCCAAGCAGGGACCTCCATTGCCCCACTGGCTCCCTTATCCAATCTCCAAGCTGCCCCAAACTGCTCTGGTCTCCCTGCTGCCTGAGCCTCGGTGACAACTCAAGGGCTGTGTGGTCCAGGAGTCCCAGGGAAATGGAGAAGATCCTTGAGTTCAAAGAGCCTGCCCCATTAGTAGAGGTGTGTGGATATCTATGGTATTGAAAGGAAACTTCTCACTTTACAGTTGAGAGAACTGAGTCCAGAGAGGAGGAGAATTTGCCCAGGGTCACGCAGTGAGGGGCACAGCCACGTCACAAGTCCACACACACTCGCTTGATCTCTGTCTCTGTCTCTCGCTCTCACTCACAATCTCTCTCCAGGAAGCACTTGAACTCAACAGGTCCAACCCCAGGTACAATAGCACCTGCTGACCTGACATGCCTCCCCAGATGCTACCAGGGAGAGACCAAGCCTCATGGTACCTTGGGTGCCCGGGGACCTTCCAGATATACTAAACCCTCACACAGAGCTTTGCAGATCACAAAGCACTTTCTCACCCATGTCTCACCATGATTATTCCAAGAACGCCTATTCCCAGCCATCAGCAGGGGTGAGAGCAGGACCACAATAACCCAGGGAACCTCTTGTTATTGCACCAGAAAAAGTGAGCTTCCATACTTGGGGCCAGAGGATGAGCTTTTTCTTTGTGGCAGGGGCGGCTGGTGTCTGCTGCGGAACACACAGGCAGTGTTCCCGGTTAGCAGGGAGCCTTGGGCCCAGCCATGGCATGGACTGAACCAGGGACTCCAAGAGAACCTCACCAGGGTCCCCTCCCACCAGGAGTCATGAGAACAACCAGCCAGAATGCGTTTCTGCAAAGCGTGGTGCAGGCAGTAGGAGCTCACATGGGGACAGGGACACTGGACACGAGTCTCCACCTGTTCTGAGAAAGGCCCTTTCTGTAGCCGCTTAAGTGTCAGGAGGGAGATGAGCAGGGTCAGCCATTCAAGTGCAGCCTGGGGGAGAGGGGGAGGGACAGGCGACAGGGACGTGTCTTTGAAAGGATAGAGGTAGATGGACAAGGGAGGGAAAGTGATTCAATTCAGGACCTAGACTCTGGGTTCCTGTGGCATCAGAGCAGGAAGGACCTTCTGGTCCAGACTCCCGTTTTACAGATGGGGACACTAAGGCCCAGGGAGGGGAAAGAATTCACTCAAAGTCATGCAGCTGGTCAGTAGCAGAGCGAGGATTTGATCCTGGGCGGGGGATACCGGGTGTCTAGAGGAAGGGGAACTGGGAGGTGGGACAAAACCAGACACGCATCTTGGCCAGGGGCCAGCCCTGTAGGGCCTGTGTGTGAACTTGGGATTGAGCTTTCCCAAAGCAACCGGGGAATGTAAAACCGAAGGAGGCCTCTGCGGGCCAGTGAGAGGCCCCCTCCCTGGAAACAGCAAGCTGTAAAAAGCCTGCTGTTGGGAGGGCTGGCTTTTGTGTATGTGTTTGAGCACGTGGACTGAGCGCAGGGCGTGAAGCATCCACGCCAACACAAGGCCTGCAAATTGCTCTTCCGCTCAGCGCAGGTCAGCTCAACAAGGCCACGGCCAACGTCTTCAGTGGCCAGTGCCTGGGCAGGGCTACACCCATAACCACCCCGTTCAACCCGGGGCAGGGCTGGGTAATCACAGACCATGAGAGGGAGAAGGGATCTTAAAGAGCATTTACCAGCCTCACGCCTATCTCCATCAAACACTGGAATTCCTCCCATCTTGGGGTTGCTAGGCCACAGCCTAAACTCCTCTGGAGACAGCTCCCAGCCCCGAGTGGAGCGGTGGGCCACTCCAAGCCTGGACGGCACTGACCACATTCTTCCTTGGACTCAGCCAGAATCTCCTCCCCAACTGTCACTGTGTTTCCTGCCACTTGGTCCTCATTCTGTCCCTTGAAACCTCCTGGAAGGAGTCCTTCCTCTTCTCCATACCAACCCTTTAACTGCTTAAACACAGTGATCAGCACCCCTGAATCCTCTCTTTTCCAGGCTGAACACCCCTGGCTGTGTCCACCAGTGCCCATATGACTGGGTTCCAGTCCTTCACACAGCCTCCACCCCCGACCCCTGCATCTGCTTATTTTCTACTAAATTCTCTCCTCTTGATTAATTGTGGCTCCCCAGGATTGAAGATAAGCATTCAGGTTGAAGGCCAACAGCTCAAATCACCCTCCTTCTAGAGACCTGATAAGGCAGCTTCTCCACGTGCCCCTTCTCCTTCCTGTTCTCTGTGTTTGGACTCCCTGATCCGAGTTCCAGAGACCCAGACAGGAAGGCCCCACTCGCTCAGAGAGAGCAAAGTGATGGGCACCTGTGCTCATCATGAAATATGTGTGGCAAATCTGATTTTTGCAAAACCTTAATAAGGAAGAATAGTTAACTCTCTAAAGGGGAGTGGAGTCAAGGGTGAAATCTCGCAATAGCACAGCATGTGCTGTGTGTCAGGTGTGCTGACACACCTCTGTCAGGTGTGATTCTGGGGGCCAGCTTATGCATTACGTACTCACTCAAGTGAGAGTCACTCTGAACGCTACTATTCCCTGTACTGCCATGGTAAGAAGACTACTTAATATATAGCTTTTACCCCAAGGAGTCCAGTTAAAGAGATCCATATGTATAGAATTACAGTAAAATGTGCTAGATGCTGTAATTGAGACATGGAAATGGAGAAAGTTGGTTTCCTACTGCTGCTGTAACAAATTACCACAAACCCAAAATGGGCCTCACTGGCTAAAATCAAGGTGTCAGCAGGGCTAGTTTCCTTCTGGAGACTCTAGGAGAGGATCCATTTCCTTGCCTTTTCCAGCATCTAGAGACTGCATTCCTTGGCTCATGGGCCCCTCTCTCTACCTTCAAAGCCAGCAGCGTTGTCGCATCTTCAAATCTCTCTCTCTCTAACCTCCTGGCTCCTTCTTTCACTCAGGAAGACCCTGTGATTATGTTGGGTTTGCCTGGATGATCCAGGATGATCTTCCCATCTCAAGGTCTTTAACCTACTCACTCTGCGAAGTCCCTTTTCCATGTAAGATAACATCACATACTTAGTGATTCTGGGGATTAGGTCATGGACATTTTTGGCAGCCATTATTCTGCCTCCCATGGGGAACAAGTAACTCTGCATGTGGGGAGAGGCATTACATTTCAATGGATCCTTTAAGGCTTTGCAGGAGTTTTATGCAGGAGGGCCTGGCAGAAAAGGGAAATGGGATATGCAAGAAGTATGTGCTTGAACAAGGCATAGAGACAAGAAAGCATGGCTAGTTTTTGTCTTTTTGATTGCTTGCTTGCTTTTCCCTGAGATAACCTGGGGTTCTGGTAGGCCCTGGTCCGGTGTTCCCTGCTGTGGCAGTCAGGAGGAGAGGGTGGGGGCTTGGGCTGTGGGGCCTGTGAAGGGGGGACAGTGCCACGGGAGAGGCTTGCTGAGAAGATGCATCCTGCATCCCTGTGCTCTCTCTGCATCCTCTGTTGACGTCCTTTGTTCCTGGGTCTCCTCTGTGCCAGGCAGCACTGTTTCCAGTTATGATCTGGGGTGTGCAGGTTGGAGCGGACACCACCTTGCCCTTGTGGTGTGCCAACAACAAGGGGACCCTTCAATGCTGAACAGAGCTTCAGTTTACAACACATTTTTTGTTTGTTTGGTGAGGAAGATTGCTCCTGAGCTAACATCTGTACAACACATTTTTATATCCATTACCTTCTTTGAATCTCATAACAACCCAGTGAGAATGGGGAAACTGAGTCAATGGCAGAGCTGAAACTCACGTCTGACACCAACTCTCTGCAATTCTCACCACACGAGGACACCTCCTGTGGGCTCTGGATCGCTCCGGCTCGATCAGGGCCGGGCCTCGGTCAGCAAAGGCCTACACTTAGATTTCTACCTCCTTTCTCTCATTTCCTTCCCCTCTCAACTACTTCTCTCCCCATTCTTTATTCTTCCACATTCCTATCTCTTTATTCTCTCCTCTTCTCTCCTTCTCACCAGCCAAGGACCCCACAAATAATGCTCGGCTCTCAGGGAGTCCCCACTAGGCCAGAGGGACTAGAACCCCTAGGTCAAGATGTCTACAACTATGAACATGAGTGTCCTCCTGGTGTGGCATCCTCCTGATCAGCAGGTCCCTGGTTGGGCAGCTGACCCATTCATACCAGGAGAAGCTGTGGGGGAGGAGGCTGGGAATAGCTCTAGGCCAGAAGCCAGGAAATTTGTGCTCACATGACAGCTCTGCCAATCATAACCTCAGGTACATTACTGCCTCACTCTGGACCTCAGTTTTCTCATCAGTAAAGTGGGATAATAATACCTAGCTCCCAGGGCAGGAGGGTTAGGAAAATTGATGTCATAGTGTCAGGCATGTATTAGATATTTAATGAAGGTTGGTTGAATGTGGTAGCAGCTGGAACATGGAACCCTCCCAAGGGTTGGACTTAGAAATATCAATTTCTGTGCTGGGATAACAAAAGCGAGGAGGCATGAAGCATCGGCAGAGAGGTGGAAGGGGATGGAGGAAGGGTGTCACTGGGCAGAGGCTGTTCATTGTTTTTTTTCCCTTGGGCATCTCACGATCTGGTACTCTGAATCCAGCCACTGAACTCCATTAATGCCTGTCTCTTTATGATGTTGATAAAATCATCTTGTAACATCCCAGATGCCTAACAAGGGTGTGTGAGGCTACTGGGCAGTGAGTCCTGGAATCTCCCTGGCTTTGGCACGCCCTGGTAGTAATAGTGATTTTTTAAAAGCTGGGAAGCCCAAAGTGACTTCTCCCAAAACAGACTTGGTCAGTCCCAATGTCAGCAGCGATTCAGAGCCCAACCTGCAGTGGTTCCAGGAAGAGAAGTCAATCACGACGTGCAGTGGGGGTACAGCAGGGAGACCTAAAGTGCAGGAGGAACCCAAGACCCAGGACGAGGAAGACTGAATTTTGCCCAGGGAAGTCAAAGAGCCTTCCAGAGCTGGAAACTTGGAGAATAGAAATAGATGGACTTTCAGTTAAACATGCAGATTGATCATGCCAGTTGTCTCCTCTCCCTCCTTAGATCCCACTTAGATGGCAGTAAAGGAATTGAAAGGGTATAAACTGACGTGACATGGAATGGAAGAAGATTCTCAATGGACTGGGGAGTTCAGTAAGTTTGTGGAACAGGACAGCTGGGGGTGGATGAGAAAGAGGAAGCCACAGCCAGTGTGAGCAGAGAGATCCCATTTTCTTAACGGAGCCCCAGAAAGACTTGAAAATTGATTACACCAGGTGCAATGCAGGATGGGTGTGAGATGTGGGAGTAAAAACCAGGGCGTTATTTGAAAGCTAGTGTATGGACAGTTGCCTGTGCTTCCATCCCTAGGAAAACAAACAAACACACAAGTTATTTAAAGACATTACAAGGTAGGTCCTAGAGAAAACAACCCTCCACAAACATTCTGGCTTGTAGAGGTTTGCAGCGTAATACTCAGCTTGCTGCCTCAGACCCTAAAGTGAAGCTTGCCAGTCAACAACTCTTTGCCATGTGCACAAAGCTTTCAAAGTTGGTTATTTCATTTTACTTTCTGAGGAACATTAGCCCTGAGCTAACATCTGACGCCAATCCTCCTCTTTTTGCTGAGGAAGACTGGCCCTGGGCTAACATCCATGCCCATCTTCCTCTACTTTATATGGGTCACCGCCAGAGCATGGCTTGACAAGCGGTGCATCGGTGCATGCCCGGGATCCGAACCTGCGAACCCTGGGGCCACCAAAGCGGAGCACGTGAACTTAACTGCTACGCCACTGGGCCAGCCCCCAAAGTCGGTTATTTTTCTTGCCTCACTTTCAAAATATGAACCGACAACCAAGGATTTAAGGGAAGCAAGTGAGCAACAAAAAACAACAATAAAAGTCCCAGAGAAAACAGATATAGCTCAAGAAGTAAAAGGGAATCTTAAAAACTACAAAATTTTAAACTCTAGTATCCTAAGAAAAATCCAAAACAGACTGCATCCATAAAACAGGAATAAGGGTCTACAAAAAAGAACAACTAAAGAACAGGAATCACAGAAATTTAAAATACAATTGCAGAAATTAATATTTTAATTAGATTGTTGGCAGATAGAGTTGAGAATTCTCCAGAAAGTAGGAAAGAGTGATTAAAAAGACAAGAGAGAAGAGAAGATAAAAAAGATTAAAGGAGGGGCCGGCCCAGTGGCTCAGGTGGTTAAGTGCGTGCGCTCTGCTGCGGCGACCCGGGGTTCGCCGGTTCGGATCCCAGGTGCGCACTGACGCACTGCTTGGCAAGCCATGCTGTGGCGGCGTCCCATATAAAGTGGAGGAAGATGGGCATGGATGCTAGCCCAGGGCCAGTCTTCCTCAGCAAAAAAAAAAAAAAAAAAAGAGGAGGATTGGCAGATGTTAGCACAGGGCTGATCTCCTCACAAAAAATAAATAAATAAATAAAAATAAATAAATAAAATACTTAAAAAAAGATTAAAGGAGAGGAGAAAAAATTATCAAGGAAATAGTATAAGAGAATTTCACAAAACTTAAGGACACAAGTCTCCAGAGGACTCTGGATGTCTCCAGCAGTGTAAACGAAATAAAGAGCAATACATGGCACATTATATTGAAACCAGAACACAACAGACATACAGAAGATCCTAAAGGCTTCCAAAAAGAAAAAATGAGTCCTATAAATTATAACAACAAATTCTCACCAGTAATCTTGGTGGGAGAAGATAACTTGAATTTGGAATTCTATTCCCAGCTAAACTAGCAATCAAGTGTGCAATGAGAATAAAGAAAGAATATTTCAGGCAAGGACACAGAAAAGAGGATGCCCTCTGTATCCCTCTCCTAAGAAGTCATCAAATGAGGGAGCAAACTAGAAAGAGGAAGACAAGGAATTTAGGAAACAGTGGAAGCAACCAAGGAAAGCCATGAAGAGAAGATCCAGGAAACAGCTGGGGAGCAAGCCCAGAGTGGTTTCTAGAAATTCTACAAAAAGGAAAGAAGTGCTTGAAAGGAAATGCAATTACAATGTAATACTTGACACTGTACTAAATAATATTTACAAAGGAACAATGACATCAACTCCTTTTTATTCATTTTTGAGATTTTCAACAATCACCAAAATTATAATTATGATAAGTACATAAAAGTCATCAATCTTGACAGAAACTGGAAGGTAGAAGGGAAAAGGAGTTCTTGGGACAAATAGGAGCACTGATATCAACCTACAGAGGAAGGTGTTAATAGAGACCATGCATTGGTCTGGCCCCGTGGCTTAGCGGTTAAGTGCGCACGCTCCGCTGCTGGTGGCCCGGGTTCGGAACCCCGGGCGTGCACCAACGCACTGCTTCTCCAGCCATGCTGAGGCTGCGTCCCACATACAGCAACTATGACATACAACTATCTACTGGGGCTTTGGGGGGAAAATAAATAAATAAAATTATAAAAAAAAATAGAGACCATGCCTAGTGGATAGAACAAGAAATAAAGGTGAAATTTTAAGTTACAAATATAATCATTAGAAGAACTACATATGGTACTAGAACTCTGAAGTTGAATCATAGTTGACTATGTTCTAGGCCATAAAACAAGTCTCAAGAATATTCAAAGAATTGAAATCATACAGACCACAACTGAGTTAGAAATCAATAAAAGAAAGGTTAAAAAATTGGAATAAAAAGCACACTTCTAAATAACTCAGTTCAAAGAAAAAATCACAAAGAAAGTGAGAAAATAACAGAACTGAACAATAACAGAGAAGTAGCATTAACAGTAATATGGCAGCTTAACACAGGCACTGTTGCTAAAGCAGTACTTAGGGGAAATCTATATCCTTAAAAAGAAGAAAGAATGAAACTTAATGGACTAAGTCTCCGACTTAAGAAGTCCTGAGGAAAAAAATAACTAAATAGACTCAAAGAAAATGGAGGAAATAATAAAGAGAGAAGCTGACAATGAATGAACTACAAAATGAAGACACGACAGAAAGGTGTAACAAAGTGCCAAGATTGTTCAGAGTAAAATTTAATAAAATAGAAAAAAATATCACAAGATTGATCATGAGAAAAGGAAGACTGATACAAACAACACTAGGGATGAAAAAAGGGACAACTAGGAGATACAGCAGAGATTTTAAAGCAAAATAGAAATTAAAATATTATGAAAAAGGTTAGGCTAACGAACTTGAAAACTTAGAGACAAAATGAACAATTTCCTAAAAAATATATAATGTAACAAATCTGAGGAAATAGAAAATTGAATAGATCCATAACCACTGAAAAAAATTACATCAGTAGTTAGAAATAAACCACACATACGTATATATACTGTTGTAGCCAGGCTCCAAAATGGCCCCCAGCTATCCTGGCCTCCTGGTATTCACACTCAGTGAATAGGGTTGACCTTCAGAAACCAGTAGGATTCAGTAGAAATGATGAAATGTGACTCCTGAGGCTAGACTGTAAAAGACATTGTGACTTCTATCCTGATATCTCTCTCTCAAGTCACTTGCTCTGGGGGATGTCAGCTGCCATGTCATGAGGACACTCAAGCAGCCCTATGAAGAGGCCTCCTGCCATCAGCCAGCAAAGAACTGCCAACAACCAGGAGAGAAACAGATCCTCCAGCCCCTGTCATGATGACGATAGTCCCAGCCATCATTCCACTGATAAACCCATGAGAGCCTGAGCCAGAACCACCCAATTAAGCTGCTCTCAAATTTATGCCCCTCAGAAACTGTGAGATAAAAAATTTTTTTGTTTTAAGCCACTAAGATTTGGGGTATTTGTTATGCAGCAGTAGATAACTAATACACATGCACAATGAAACCAGGCCAAGATCATTTTAGAAAGGAGTTCTAGAATACATTCAAGGAGGTGCCTGCCCAGTGGTGTAGTGGTTAAGTTCGCATGCTCTGCTTTGGCAACCCCGGGGTTCATGGGCTAGGATCCCGGGCGCGGACCTACGCACCGCTCATCAAGCCATGCTGTGGTGGCGTCCTACATGAAAAGTAGAGGAAGATGGGCACAGACATTAGCTCAGGGCCAATATTCCTCACCAAAAAACAAAAACAAAAAAAGAATACATTCAAGGAAAAGAGAATCCCATTTTTTACAAACTGTTCCAGAGAGATGGTCCCCACCCATTTTATGAGACTGTATAATTTAGATTATACAGTCAAAATCAAAGACATTATTTTTTAAAAATTTACAGGAAATATTAATGAACAGATAAAAGTTCTAAAGAAAATATTAGCAAACCAAATCTAACAATGTATTTTAAAATGCAGGACCAGGCTTGGTTTATTTCAAGAATGCAAGAATAAATTGACTTTTCAAAATCTGTAAATTTTATTCACCACTTTAATACATTGAAGGAGAAAAACTATATGAACATCTTAATGGATGAAAAAAAAATTTGATAAAATTTAACATCTACTCATGGTTTAAAAAAAATACTTAGCAAACTAGGGCTAGAAATGTCACATTTATTGATGAAACATTAGAAGCATTTAATTTGCAATCAGGATGGTTTTAAGGATGCTCACCATCACTGTTTCTCTTTGACATTGTATTGAGGTTTTAGCCAGTGCAGATAAGACTTTTTTAATAGAAAAATAAATAAATAAAAGGTATAAGCGTTTAATAGGAGGAAGCAACTTAGAATTACTGTCAGATATAATTGTGTAAAAATAAATTCCATCTCTATATATTGGTAATAAACAGTTAGAAAATGTAATTTTTTAAAAAAATATCATCTACAGTAGCAACAACAATTCAAAAAAGGAGGAGGATACCTAGGAATAAATCTAACACAATCTGTGCAAGATTTCTATGGAAAAAATTCTGAAAGACTGAAAGATTAGAAAAGACCTAAATAAATGGAAAGATGAACCATGTTTATGGACGAGTGAACCAGGTATTATAAAAAATGCAAATTATCGGGGCTGGCCTGGTGGCGTAGTGCTTAAGTTCACACGCTCCGCTTTGGCAGCCCAGAGTTCACAGGTTCACATCCCAGGCATGGACCTACACACCACTCATCAAGCCATGCTGTGGCGGCGTCCCATATATGAAATAGAGGAAGATGGGCACAGATGTTAGCTCAGGGCCAATCTTCCTCAGCAAAAAGAGGAAGATTGGCAACAGATGTTAGCTCATGGCCAATCTCCCTCACCAAGAAAAAAAAAAAGAATGCAAATTCTCTCCCAATTTAGTTTACAAATTCACTGTGATTCCTATCAGAATCCCAGTAGGGTTTCTCAGTGGAGCTTGACATGCTGAACCTAAAATGGGCATAGAATTACAAAGGGCCCAGAATAGATGAGACTTTCCCGGAGAAGAACAAGGTGGAGTGGTGACCCCATACCAAGAATTATTAAAGCTACAATAATGAAGACAGTGAGTATGATATAAGACTGGACAAACAGGCCAATGATTTAGGCTACAGAACCCAGAAACCAACCTATGCATATAAGGAAACTTGATTAATGACGGGGGTGGCTTTACAAAGCAGAGGGGAAAGGATGGACTACATAAACAGTGGTCTGGGACAACAGGCTATACATTTGGAAAAAATACAGTTGGTTCCCTACATCACACCGTATACAAAAATAAATTCCATGTGGATTAAAGACCTAAATGTGAGAAACAAAACTTACAACTTTTAGAAGAAAATATAGGAGACTATTTTTATGACTTGAAAGTAGGAAGAATTTCTTAAGATTTTTTTTAAAGCACAAACTATAAAGTTATAATGCTAAATTTGACTAGATTAAAATTAAACCTTCTGTTCCACAAAAGACAGCATAGATAAACTGAACTAAGAAGGCCCAAACTGAAAAAGGATAGTTGCAAAGCAAATAATTTACAGAAGATTAGTGTCCAGGATATGTAAAGCATTCTCACAAATCAATAGGAAAAAGAAAAGATGTCCCGTTATATAGGGGTCAGTGTCTATGCACAGATAATTCTCAGAAGAAATCTGAATGTTCAATAAACATTTCAAAGTAAGTTCAACTTCACCAGTTGTCAGGGAAATAGAAGATAAAACAACGAGATACTATTTCATAACCAACAGATTGACAAAAATTAAAAATTCTGACATTATCCAGAGTTGGGGAGGATGTGGAATAACGAGAAATAAACAGAAAAGAAAAAACACATTGTGATGGAGCATAAATGTCCATCAACAACAGAATAGATAAATTGTGGTACATTCATTCAATAGAATATTATTCAGCTATTAAAATGAATGAACTAGGGCCAGATGCTTCATACAGATAAATCTCAAAAATGTTAGCCTAGAAAAAAAAGTTGAAGAATGCTATATAGAGAGTAGCATCATTTATATAAAATTTGAAAACAGACGAAGCATTACATCATCTTGTTCAGAGTTGTAGACGCATGTAGTAAGAGTATAAAAACACCAGGCATCGGGATGTAACACACCAACTTTAGTCGGTAGGTTACCTCTCAGGAGACGAGAGGAATGAGACTGGGGAAGAGAGACACAGGAGCCTTCAACTTTATCTGTCGTGTTTTACTCTGCTACAAAAATATCTGAAGCAAATAAAGCAAAGTATAAGGTTTTACAAAGCTGGTTGAGGCCTTCAAAGTTGTTCCCCATACTTTTTTGAACATTAGAAGATAACGACCAGGGGTTCCGGGGAGATGTTTTAGTTGGAGGGGACACCAAAATGTAACCCCATGGGAGCATATTCTTTGTTTTTCCACTGCTCTATCCCTCCACTGAGTGCCTGGTACAGAGGAGATACTCAACAAGTACTTGCTGAATGAATGGACATATGCAGAGGCACTGGGACATGTTAGGACATGGTGTGTTCTGAAAGAGCTAATCATCATAACAGCCTATTGGGCCCCATATGCACCAGCCACTGACTTAACTATTTGGTATCTCATTTCGTCCTTGCAACAATGGTAAGGAACATTATTATCTTCACTCTACAGGTGAGGAAACGGAGGCTTAGAGAGCAGAGTGATTAGGACTAGAGTTTACATTGCAGCAAAAAATATGAGGTAGTTGCAAAACGTGAAACAGTGGAAATAAATAAGACAAGGTCAAGCCAAGGAGCCTACAGTGCAGGAGGCACATAAACATATACACACTCTGGAGTGAAGGGTAAGCAGGACCAGAAGAGGGGATGGGAGGTGGGGGGTGGTGCCCAGTGCCTGGTAGCCTGAGAGGTGGGCACGCAGCAGGGAACTGTTTAGTCTGCCTGGGCAGTCAGGGAAGGCTTTACCAGGAGGAGACATTTGAACTTGGCCTTGAAGAAGCAGTGCACCTACAGATGCCAAGAACCCAGCGATCTGTGCTCCACCTCCAGTTGGTGTTGTTCAGAGGATCCATTGCTCTGGACTCAGAGCACAGAGCCTAACCACACAGGGCTGAGACCACCCACAGGGAAGACAAACTGGTTTGAATATAAGCTCCGATTTGAGAAAATTTGCTCTCACCTTTATATGCACAGAGAAAAAATCAACTCAAAGCTCTTCTCCAGCAATCATGACAGCAGTGATAATTACTCACCATTTAATAAGAGCTAACATTTATTGAGCATTTATTGTATACAAGGCACTGGGCTAAGTCATCATAAGCTTTATTGCCTCTAATTCTCACAACAACTCTATGAGGCAGGTACTATTTATCCCTTTCCAGGGATGAGAAAACCGAGGTTTAGAGAAGTCAAGTGTCTTGCCCAAAGTCCCATGCAGTTAGTAAGTGGTGGAGCTGGGATTTGAACCCACAGTTGTCAACTCTCCAGCCCATGTTTTAACCACTGTGTCTCACAAGCGCAAACATCCAGTTAAAGCAACGAGGGTTTTACTGCTCTCAATTGGAATAAATGAGAACGTGATCCCAGTATAATAAACTAGAAACCAAGCTGATCATTACATTCATGAGCACCTGTCACATGTGAGGTGTTCCATAAATACTTGTGAAATGAGGTAGCGTTTATTTCCAGGAAATGAAAACCAACCCAGTGTCAAAATGACATACTTCACCCACGTAGGAAGCAAGCAGAAACTCAGAGACTACACAAACGCGCAGAGCAGGTCTTCACAGGCACACATACCAGGACTCTCGGAGTCAGTGGCCCCTCCCTGCCCCACACTCAGACCTCCAGGGGAGCTCCCAGTCCTCCCCGCAGTCTCTGTTCCCCCTGCCCTCCTGATGGCCCTCCTCCTGCTCCCTGGCACTCAGCCCAGACCCCAGGCTGCAATGGCTACTGTCACTGGGTGCTGAGCTCCTGGGGTAAGCTGTGTGTTCTTGATCTCTCAGCCTGTCACAGAGTGGGCTGACTCTGAAAACATGCAGCCGATGAATGGAGTCCAGCGCTCTCCCCAGTAGCCCGCAGATCAGAGATACATAAAGGGAGAAAAAAAACAGGACATGGGAAAGAACTGGAAGAGTTCTGCTTTTCAAACAAAAGTAGATAAAGAGAACCATCCATCCTTTCCCCCAGGAAAAGCCACCATCGCTTAGATAGCGTGTTCGTTGTATTCATTCATCTCACAAACATGTACCAGACACCTACAATGTGCAGGAGACAGGCCCTGGCCTGGAGTTGGCTGGCTCATTTGCACCCTTCCTCAGTAAACACTGAAGAGCCCCCCTGTCTCCACCAGGCACGGTGGGCACAGAATGGGCCAAACACAACCCGTGTCCCCAGGGGCACACAGTTGTGGGGCGGGGGGCAAAGCGGCAGTCACAACTGACAAATGTTAAGGTTCCTTCCGAGGAGAGGGAGCGGGGAGGGGGAAGACCCAGAGATGGGATGGTAGAGGAGAGGGGAATGGCAGCAGCCCAGCCCATCTGGATTCTCCCCAGAGCCACATCTGACAACACACTTGTCACGTTTCAATTAATTGCAAGGTTTTCCCATTGACTCAAACAAGAGCTCTCTGATTAATTTTCAAAAGAGCCGGCCGAGTTTAATCATAGCAAACAATGATCCCGGTTATTATGGCCTGAGTGGCTAAAAGCAGAAAATAAAGACCCCAGAACGGGCTATAGTCCTGACGCTTGCCCTCCGCCACCAGGTGGGCCCACGCCCAGGGTTCTGAGCTGCTAGGCACCAAGGCACGGCGGACGGAGGCCGCGAGCAGGGCCGGCTGGGTGGGGGCTTCGGGGGGGCTGTCCGCGGGAGAGTCGGGAGGCGGGCCCCGGGTGCTCGGGCACCCCGGGTCACCGTCCAGCAGGGCCCAGAGCGGCAGGCCGGCGCGCTGCCCCGGGCCGCGACACTGTGGGGGCTCCGCTCGGCCCACGAGGCCCGGGTGCTGCCGCAGCCATGCCAGGAAGGGCCGCAGGCCGCAATCGCAGCGCCAAGGATTGTGCCCCAGCAGGACCTCCGCCAGCCGCGGCAGAGCCTCAAACACGTCGCCAGGCAGGGTCTCCAACTGGTTGTGGTCGAGCTGGACCTCCTCTAGGCTGCTGAGGTCGCGGAAGAGCGCGCGGGGCAGGGCCCGCAGCCGGTTGTGGCGCAGCGACACTCGGCGCAGCCTGCGGAGGCCGCGCAGCAAGCCGTCGGGGAGCGAGGCCAGGCTGTTGGAGCGCAGGGCGAGCACCCGGAGCTCGCCCAGGCCCCGGAAGGCGCCCTCCGGGAGCGCGCTCAGACGCGGGCTCAGAGTCACTCCTAACACCTGCAGGCGGCTCAGGTTGCGGAAGGCGGCGGCGGGCAGGGTGCGCAGCCGGGTGCCGTTCAGCCACAGCTCCTGCAGGCCGGCCATCTCCCCGAAGAGCACCTCCGGGAGCTCTTCCAGAGGGTTCTCGAACAGGGTCAATACAGTCAAATTGTGCGAATGAAGAAAGAGAGCAGAGGGCAGGAACTCGAGGTGGTTTCTGGAAAGAGTCAAATAGCTCAGGTTTGGGAGCCGGTCGAAGGCACCAGGTGCGATTGAACGGATGTGATTTCTGTGGAGCTGCAGCTTCATCAGGGCGCGCAGGCTATTCAACAAACCCGAATCCAGAGAGACGAGCTGGTTCGAGTGGAGCAGAAGTCTCTCAAGCTTAGCCTGTGCCCCAAGCAATCCCTTGGGCAGGTGAGTCAAATTGTTTCCCGATAAATCCAATAATTTCAGGTTGCCCAGATTTGTGAAGAGGCTAGCAGGAAGGAAAGTGAGTTGATTTTGGTTCAAAAGGAGCTCCTGCAGATTAACCAGTTTCTGAAACATGTTTTGGTCTTTAGTTCATTGCGGTCCAAAAACAACTGTTCCAGGAGCACCATCTTATCCAATAGCGCGCGTGGAAGATGAGTGATCTTGTTGCGCGACAACCTCAGGGTTTTAAGATTTATCAGGTCGTTGAAGGTGCCGGGGGCAATGGCGGAAATGTGGCTTTCGGACAGCATCAGGCGCTGCAGGACGGTCATGCCGCTGAAACTGTCATTCTGCAAAGCACCGCGGCCCATTTGGAAGAGCTGGATGAGCGTGAGGTTGGTGGGCAGGCCGAGCGCGGCGATGAGCGCCACGTTGCCCCCGGAGCACCGCGCGTCGTCCCTGAAGACACACTTGCAGGCTGGCGGGCAGGGGAACGCCTGGGTGCGCAGGAGCCCGAGCACGGCGCACAGCAGGGCGCTCCGCAGCATGTCTGAAAAGGCAACAGCGGGAGGTCTGTGGGCAACACACAAGGGCAAACGCTCATATTCGATCTCGCAACCCTGCAGAGGCATGTCTCTTTCGCCAGGATTATCGCTGACTTTGAATGTTATCCAGATACCACTGAGTCCCCCTCTTCTTAGGAGTGCACATTTTCCTGGGTGGTGAAAAGACATTCCTTCTACACTACGAGGTCTCAATTCTTTTATTTTACTGATTTTCTACCTTCAGTTTAAAGCATTGAAATAAAGCGTTTTCAAGCTAGAGAACACTCAATACTTTAAAATCTTTACATAGAGGGAGTTAATTAGAATAATTATTCTCACATTCAAGCTGCAGACATCACAGAGCAGTGCCCCTGTGAAAACAGCCCTGCTCTTGATGTTATAACTTACCCAGGAGTGGCTCTAACCAACAGCCATGAAAGGAACAGCAAAGTCTGTTAAAACAGCAACCACCACCTGATCCCTTTGATCACCATCATGCTATAGCCACAGTACTGACTTACTCTACCAAACAATGAACACCCCAAAATAGGAAACACCTTGTGAGCCACGCTGAGAAAAGCAGGTGATACATACCGATCACTTCATGCCGTGCATTGTTCTCAGGGCTTTATTTAAATTAATTCATTTAATCCTTACAATAACCCTGTGAAGTAGGTACTATTATTATCCCGAGTTAAAAGAGGAAGAAACTAAGGCACAGAAAGTTTAAGTAACTTAGCCAAGGTCACAGAGCTAGAATTGGAGAGTAGTATTTCTGATTGAGCCATAAATAAGGAGCTATCATTTCGAAGATGCTTAATTAAAAATACTACTGAAATACATAGTATTGCTAATCTGCTAAAACAGTGTTTCCCAAACCGTTTCTTGTACTACATTTTATTTCGTATGTACACACAGACTAACCGAGCCCTCCAGTTGCCAATATTAACTTTTAAAATATTTGGCCTTACCTGAAATGGTGCTGTGCCCCAAAGCAACTGAAAGGCTTAGAGCTTTGCCTATGATTCGGCACTTTCCAAAGGAAGAGGGAGGTATCTTTGCATCCTGAGGATAAAGACTTTATCAGAAAAAAAGTCATGGAAAGGACCCTATCTCAGAGGGCATATTCTGGCTTTTAATGACAAATATCTTCACTGAAAAAGAGATCATATAACTTAAGTCCTACTGTCAAACTGGTAAGAGCAGGAGGGAGAGAAGCTTCTCCATAAATAGCACAATACCACTCTGTGATGCTGGAAAAGTTGAATGACACAGTTGGCTCAGGGCAGCAGCCCCGCCCCCAGATGGGCCACACTTCCTTTGGGTCTTCCTTTTCATGCCACAATGCCCCAGTTCTCTACTCCAGTATCCACCCCACCCCATGAATACTAAGGCTAAGAACATTCTCAAAGGCTCCACTCATCCTTTTTTCTTTCTAGGAATAACAAGGCTAAAAACATTCTCGAATATGTTCAACAATGGCATTACTGGGTTGAAGGGTGTTACATGTTTAAATTAACTTACGAATGTCAAACTGCTGTCCAAAATAGCTGTACTAATATATGATGCCACCTACCGTGTATGACAGTTCCTGTGACACACAGCTCTGCCCACACTGGAATTGATTTTTTAAATTGAACTTTTGCCATTCATATGAAACAATTGTCTCAGTATGGTTTTAATTTTTCATTTTCCCATTTAATTATGAACTTGAGCATCTTTCCATATTTTTAAGAGCCACTTGTACTTCATCTGAGAAATTAGGTTCTTTTCTTTTGCTTATTTTTCTACATGCAAAATGCTTATGTCTTTTAAAAAACTGCATTGTCAGCATTCTTTATATAATCTGGATACTAATCCTTCGCCAGTTAAAGGTGTTACAAAAAATCTTCAACTAGTTCGTGGTTTGCCTTTTCACCTTCCTTATGTCTTTTGATGGACAGACATTTTAATATAGGCAAAATTATCAATCTTTTGTTTTTTGTGTCTATTAAAATAAATCCTCTCCTGCCAACTCAGAAAAATATTCCCTTATCATGCCTCAAGTTTTAGTTTTGCCCTTTGCATTTAGAAAGGTCTTTGAACTGACTTTTGTGTATGATGTGAGTCCAATTTTATTTTTTTCCATGAGGATAACCAGCTGTCCTAGCCCCATTTATATATATCAATCCCTTCTTCCCTCAGAGCTACAGTGTCAGCACTGTCGTGAGCCAACATCTCATGAATGTGTGGGTCTTTTTCTGGGCTATTTGATAATCCCTACACCAACACAACACTGAAATAACCTTTTAATGTTTAAAGCCTGAAAATATCCAGTGTTTTATGAAGTGTAAAGAAATGGACCTTCTCATACTACACTGGTGGGAATATAAATTGGGGCAACTTTTTGGAGGAAAATTTAGTAATATCAACCAAATTTAAAATATACATATCCTTTGTCCAGCAGTTCCACTGCTAAAAATATACTCTATGGATATGGTCATTAAGACATGCACAAAAACACTTATTGCACGATTGCTTGTAATAGGAAAAAAAAAATGAAAACCTAAATGACCATCAGCAGGGAAGTAATCGTTTAAATTATGGTACCCATGCAATGGGATGCCTCGCATGGCTTTAAAAAGAACCAAGTCGAGCTGCAAATGCTGACATAAATTCTAAGATATACTGAATAACATAAAACAAGGGCAGTGTAGCATATAAAAGGGTATTCTATTTGAGCAGCATTTTTTAAACCATACTTATATGAGGATATATACATAAATATTTTTTATGGAACGATACACCCAAGAAACTTGAGTGCTCACCTTTTGGGGGAGAAACCAGGAAATAGTGGGCCTTCCTTATATTTATGTACCTTTGTGTGAGATTTGAATTTTTATTAAGCATGCTTATATCACTATTATTTTTTAAGAAACTTTAATGCAAAAACAAAGTGATTTGGAAGGGAAATGGCATCATTTAAGAAAAAAGGTAAGAATACAGGTATTAAAAAAAATACTGAGACAAGTCAATGCTTGATTTGTGAAGGAATAAAAACACCAACCTCTGGAATTATTGCGTGGTACAGCAAAAGTTGTTCTTAAATTATTTTACCCAGGTTGGGAGAGAAGTCCTCCCATCCATGAGACTTGCAGATGTTGTAGAAAAGGCACTGAAATCCAATCAGCCTTTGATGCAGCCAGATGCAGTCAAAGCCCAGTAAATGCTGCACTGAGTGAAATGATCCTCTAAGTCATCAGCCCTAAACCACAGGGAAAGCCACTGCCTCTGCCAGGTGTCGTGGGGGGTCTCTTTCGGCTCTGATCAAGGGAAGCAACTCCAGAGCCCAGAACAGCTACTCCGATGACCCAGTGAGTCAGCTGTGCACACCAGGCGAAAGGCCTCTCGCCCATGAGAATGCCAGGGAGCCAGAGTGACCGAGGGACTGGGGAGAAGTTCTGCGGAATAATCAGAGTAAAACTTCCGAGTTCAATTCTGGTGAAGCTTCCTTAGCCTCTTTCCCCAGGAAGACCTCCAATCAGAACAGCCTCCAAGTTCTTTTCTTTGAAGAGATTAGGACACTCCTATTGCCCAGGAAGGGAAAACTGGCGATGGAGGCTGCAGACAGTGGAGAAACACTGTGAGTCCATCCACTGAACAAATGGACAAGGTACTGACAAGTATTTTGAGCAATGAAGTTGAAGGCTCCAGTGTTTCAGGACCTTTAGATTTTGGACCCATGAAACGGGTCAGAAATCTGCTGTCCTAAGGGGCAGCTTCTATATAAGTCACAGAAGCCTGGCCTATGGGGTTTGGCCATTCAAAGGCGGGTGTCTGCCCGGATGAGATATGCTTTTCCTCCTCCGTAGGGGAGACTCAGAGGCTATGGCACAGCAGGGACCTCTCTGCACTTACGGAGTAACCACAACCCCAACTTTGAACAGGGACAGTCTCACTCAAACTCCTAGAACTCCCTCTGTCCTTCTGTAATATACACTCAGAATAAAGCAGCTGGCCATGATGGAGGGGGAAGAGGAAGGAGAAAAACTAGGAGGCTGTGGGGACATGATCGTTTGCTACACAAACCACAGTGAACGGAAACAACTTAGGTTCAGACTAGGCCTTCAGACCACCCAATCCACCATCCCACCACAGTGAGCCACACGGACCACAGAGAAGACACCAGCTCCTGTAGAACCCACAATACCAGGGTACCATGTCTTACATGGTATTGATCCTTTGGTTTGATCTTCCCAATTATTAATTTGTAAGTCTCTAGTCTGACATTACATCATTTCCCTCAGACCTCCTGACACTTCATATTTGGCTCTACATTGATTCTGACTAATGGGTTTCCACCGGATGGTCACAGACATGATGTATGTGGAATGTAGTACTTATTTCCTTCAAAAATCCAAAGTTTAAAAAAACAGAAAAAAAAGAAAGAAATGGAAAAGTATTAAGCAGGAAAATAAATCTAGAGAGGGCAGTATTCGAATAAAAAGCAAACAAATGTATAAAGACACAGAAAAAAAAATGTTATTCATTTAAATTTTTATTTTGAATAGCTTCAATCAAAAAAGATTTCATAAGGTTATTTACAGTGAATGTACAATTATGACATATGCCTTTTTGACATCAGGGTACCATTCTTGAGCAGCAATACAATTTTAAAAATATAAAGATGCAGTATCATTTCTGATATAAAGTTACTTTAAAAAAAATCCAAAGTCTTAGGGAATTCACAAATCATAACAGGAAATAACTAATTAATTTAATGTGCACATAATTACCAAATTTTAATACATTAAAAATATGTGTAAATGCCCACAGACTGTACAAAAATTAACATCCCACATTTTGTTAAAAGTGCCCAACCACCACCCACCATAAATATACAAAGACCTATTTTCAGATATGTCAAAGCTGCAGGCATGAAATCTTAGAATGTTTTCTAAAGCTTGAATTTTGCTCTTCTCTGGATATCATGTCTATAGCCGTTTTGGGAACAGAATACATAAACACTGATATATTATTTACCATGCCTTGAAACTGTGCAGTATTTTCAAAAACATGGGAAACAAAAATAAATAGAGTAAAAACTGCAACAGTTTTGCTTAAATGCAAGTGCAATTTGGAAAGCTTTCGAATGTAAGGATTATAAAACTAATACAAAAAGTATTTGTTTTGTTGTTGGCTTAGCCACTTTTATTCAAGCATTGTTTGCAGCATTGCTTTACAGCAGTTGGTGCTAGAAGATACAAAACATATAGTTACTACTATTTATATATTTGAGGGAGAAAAAAAACTTTAAACAACCCTGAGGGAGACACACATTAAAAATCCTGTTATTTATTTAAAAAGTTAAAAAGTTACATATCATTATTTAACAATTACTTTCTTGGACATTTCTGTCCTTTAAGTATGTGCATAAATAAAACTTAAATCGGCAATATTTATTCATCTTAATACATCAAAATAATATATATACAGATTTTAAAATTTAGGTCTGTATACACTCAAATAATTTAATGTGAAATTCAGAACCAAAATTACTATGTAATGGTGACCTACAGAGAGAGGATTCAGTCTACCTATGGCACTGAGTAGGACCCACACCTAGACTCACAGACATTCTTCAAATAGCATTCTGGAAGCCATCAATTACAAATTTGAATGACCCACTTCGTCTATGTTCAAATCTAACTTCCTAAATGCTTTTCCACCTACCTAAAAACCTCATTCCTTTGAAAATAATATGGACAGATGAGATATAAAACCCTTATAAAATCTAAATGTTAAAAAAAAGGGAGGGTGTCAAAAATATAGCTCTTTATGATTATGCTCTTAAAGATGCTAAATACAATCTGATAACTGGATTTTTAAGCTGCTACTTAGCAATTTAATTATATGCTTCAGTATTTAAATCAAAGAATAAAATTTACAATTCTGGGAAATTACTCAAGAATAACACTTGTACATATAGAAAATGAATGTGGAAATTATAAAACAATCAAGAGAATAAGTAACTATAGAAAACAGTGCTAATTCACAGCTCAAGAGGTCTAAGATGCATAGCTTCATAGAATCATTCATGGAACAATTGTTCTTATCATCTAATGTGTATTTATATTGTATCATACTTTTTGATGGAAAACTTCAATTATATTTTTGTAAGAATCATCAGTGGCAATAGCAATTAACAGTGATCCTGAGTGTAACTTACATTTTTCTACAGTTACCAAATATCATTCAGGTCTCTGCAGCATAAAAAATGAGAACCATTTGGTTCTACGGTTCTGGGTAACATTTGATAAATTGGTAAATATATATCAGGACAATAATGATCAGCTAGTGGAAAGCACAAGCCTGCTACTGGTTAAGGAGGAATATAGGATAACGTCACATAGTTTTAGTAGTTTAGTATCCATCTTACAGCAATATCAGTTTCCTTGTTTATCATAACTGTGGGCTTTGCCAAGCTGCTGGATCTTACCTATAGAGGCATTTTTAAAGTTAATTGTGTTGAGAATTTAAACATTAACCAGGCAAAACAGAAAGGTGAAATATATTTTCCATATTTCTTTTGGCTCAATGAACGTCTCTTCTTTAACTGTATATCAATTTTTTTTCTCCCAGAAATTTCCACAACCAAATATGCTCATTTGTAACCATCCAATCCAAAATAGGTAAGCTCTGACCTCTGGCGCCACCTAATGGCATAAAACAAACTCTCATCAAGTTCATATTGCTTTGAAAAAACAGCAGTCATTCAAAAACCACTCATATTTAAAGCCTCATTATTGATAGGAGAGACATACATCAAACCTTAAAAATTTCAGGAGGTAAAATTCTAACTCAAAAAACTAAAAACAACAAAAAACAACTCACTATTATCCCATGTCTTTAGGTAATTAAAGACGTAGAAGAAAATATTTAAAATAATACAAAACCTGAGAGAAAAAAACAGGTATGAAAAGATACTAGAGACAGATCTACATCTACTGCCAAAAGAAATAACCTTTTTTTCCTAGTGAAAAAGGTTCTACAACATTTAACTGAAGCAAATTATACTACCGACACCAGATATAGCACAAGATCCATTTCATAGCTCTGAGGGACATCTCAAGAAGGCAGTGAAGCACCTTGCTGATTAGAAAAATAAAAACCCAGGCAGTTTGTACAGAAAATATAAAACCATGAATGGAAATTACCTGAGTTGTTCTATAAGCAACACCATAAAACTCACTCCTAACTCTAGGCTATCCAAGGGAACTGGTGTATGTTTATAGAGAATTCTGTGGGAGAAATATTGGAATCAAATGAAAACAGGCTTTTCTACCTATTTTCACTGGAGGCCAATTAACACCCTTTTTATTTATCAATCGCAAATTTAGGGCCTGTATATAAATGAGGACTTTTTCTAATAAGGGGGTTGTGAAAATAAATTTAAAGGTATAAACTAGGTCTCAAAACTAATGTCTAAAAACCTACCAAATACCAACTTTCTTCTGTACCCTATATAAAGAGTATCACTGAGGTGACAAGAAAATTCTGGAAATATATATAATATTTAGAATTATTGAATGAAGATACAGGACTTGGCGGACTGATTAATTTAACTGACAGGCCAATCATTTTTCTGCTTTAAGGAGAAAAAAAAAAAAAAAAAGCCTCTCCAATCAGCTACTATATCAGAAGGGACATAAACTGAAATGATGCCATTCTGACACACAGGATCAGAAAGTCCTAAAGTTATGTTCTCCTCGATACTGCTACAGCACACCACTGAGACTGAGGAACTGCTATGTGATGGTGATCTGACAGGATCCGTTCCCCTGAGCGAAGGCTTTCGCTTCTGTCGTCGTCTGAGGTCTGGGTGGCCATTCCGGATCAACCGAGAGCTCCTGAGCCAGGCGCATGTACTTCGCCTTTGGCACCTTCTCTCTAAAGTGCAGGGCCCAGGACGAGAAGCATTTTGCCCACCAATCCATCGACTCCTAAGAAAATAAGGAAAAAGAAGCACACTCCAGTAGATGAAGGGCTGGCGGTTTTTAACGAGTTGGTTAAAGCATAGTACTTTCACAGCACAGAAAAATAAGAGGAAATGACTTCTGAGAACAAATGAAAAAAAATTCATGTATTAAAAAAGTCAGCTTTCAATTATTTAGGAACACATTATTTTTTAAGGTTAGATTTTTAAATTGTCAATGTAGTTTACTTCACTTTATATTTACTTTTATGTACCTATCTATCCTCTTGTATATGGATAAATTTCTAAAATAACTTGCAGACATGGATTCTTTGAAAGAAAGTTATTCTTTCAACTCTTCAGAAAGAGAAAACATTTTTAATATTTAATATGGAAACCCTCATACTCTATCCCAAACCATCTTTTGGCATTATTGCTCCTAGCAACTTAGCCACTTGATCATTTTTGGAAGAAAGGAGTGTAAAAATATCACTGTTACCGTTACTATCACCTTTCAAAACATGAAGCATGATGTTAATACTGTTAGGTCAAAATTAGAACTTAGATCATGTTTAATGTCAATCACTTCTTTTAAAGCCAAATTCTCATTAATATAAAAAAAAACAATTTAATTTCATAATGATGGTTTCCCCTGGTGCTCCACAATTGGAAAGACGTACATAGAAAGGTATAAAGCAAGTACTATTTCTTAGTATTATTTCATTATAAAAAGCTCTGCTGTCACTGAAATCCTTCTGGTCAATCCTGATGTTTTCAATGAATGTGATTTTAGATAAATAATTCTTGAAGAACAAGAAAGCAGAGTCTGTGGTTATTGTACAGAAATGTAAATTCAACAGAGGCCCTCAGAATTCATCTTAACTGAAATTGGAAGTAAATGAAATAAAATTAAATGACTATACCAAGACCTGTAGTTACATTCACCTCAAAGAACAGTCAATTTTTAATTATTTTGGTTGTTGCTTCCCCAAAGCAAAATTTGAATCCCAGGTTGTTTTGTTTTGCCATCAACATATAACCCAGGCTGCAACTAGGTCTGATCTCAACTGAAGTCATCTCACAAAATAGAAGCATAACGTAACTGCGACAGGCATTCTAACATTAACACCCAAAATATCTTCATGATCAAGAAAGGCAAATTTGCTATGACACATATATTTTGAAACATATGTTTCTAAACTGGCCAGTGGAGAACAGCAGAAATACTTTAAAATGAAAACTCTCAATCTTTTTCATAGTTGGACTTGGTAGGTCTTCTCATCTTATTGAGACAACCACCAGGAAGCTACTAGTCTTTCCTTCCCCAAGACTGTGGGGTGGACACGTGGCGGCACTGAGAGCATGGGAAACAGTAACTAAGTGCTTTTAAAGGTCTTCCGGTTTACTCTGTCAGCAAAACACAGCACACGCTGCACTGCCTCCAAGAAGTTACAGGCAAAAATTGTGGTCACAAGCTATATGAGATCCGGGGTTGGGGGGAGAAAATTCAAATTCAAATTCAAATTAAGATTTGAAGATTATTCCTTTAGTAGCCTCTTTATTGTCATAGCTAAAAAGAGTTATTACCACCACTTTAAAGAAGTCCACAAGAAAATACTTAGCATTAGGATACAGAAGAGATTAGATATAGGATTCTTCACCTGATTTAAATAATAAATATTCCTTTCCAGTGTAGGCACATACACAACAAACTTTAATATTTCATCTGAGATGATGGCTCACTACTTGGATCTATCTTTTTCCCAAGGTGTTTAAATTCTTCAATCTAATTGCCGAGAAGATCATTGTTCCTAAATCAATCTGAAAGCTGTCATTTTTATTTTACGGCATGTGGCACTGTTAAAGGATCAAAGGAAAAGGCTAATAATGGTGAATGCTGACTTTAAAAAAAAAAACAAAACAGAAACATAAAGGCTTTGTCTGTCCAGAGGAGCTGGCTGGATTGAAGGGCAATGCACAGCAGGCTGAGTTACAGAAAGTCACAGTCAAGCATATTCAAATGTAAGACATACACACACATATCTATATCTAAACCCGCTGTTCCCTACCTGTGGAAAGCGAGGCAAGCAATAAAATTAAAACTAATTTCATTGCAAACAGAATCACAATCGAATAGTATTCTTTTCACACTAAGGTGCATGTTTAAAAAAAATCCTCATGTTCCTATTAAAAGTAAGGTACACTTATGATTTAGAAAAAACAAGTTACAAGGAACACTGGGGATCCCCCTTCCACTGTAATTAGAAACATATTTTGTTCCTATACCCTCACCTGTCCCAAATATCATACATACAAAATACACTGTAGGCAAGCATAGGCCTGTTAGTTTACAACATAAACATACCATACACATCCACAAACACAACAGAATTCACAGGGACAGAAAGTAAAAGGTGCTATACAGGCATGCTGCATGAGAAATCAATCAAGGGAGCAATGATGGTGGCAAGAGGAGAAAGGCAGGCACTGAGCAACAAGAAGGTGAAGAGGGGAGATCGCAGGGGCTTAGAATGAGCACTTGGGTCTCCTCGAACATCCAGGCATAAGTCCTTGAAGCAGGAGAACACAGGAGCCAGAGCAACTGGATCTCTTGGTTTGCTCCTGAAAGGAATGGTTAAATAACCAGGTGTGTCCCTCAGAGAAGGGAAAGAGGCCACCACAGTCCAGCAGGGAAACCACAAAGAACTTTCAAAGAGATCTACAACTAAAATTCTCCTGCTTCTAAAGACCATTCCAAGCTGTTCATTCTAGAAGCCCAATGCCAGTTTACTCTTAGCAGTGTCTTTTAGGAAATGTTTTCATGGGTAGCAGGTGAAATATAAAGCCATGCTTGTGGGAAAAAATGTCATAATAGTACTGTGGTTTTCATAAAAGTCTTCTTCCATACCAATCCTGAATATATAACAAATGAAGACAATCAGAATTAGCCTTCTATCTCAATGCTAAGTGGCATAAACACTACAGCTAACACTTGGATTTTTCCCCAAAAAAGAAAATATAATTAGGCACAGATCCTCAGGCAGGATCAAACTACACAATGGTATGATACTAGTTCCACATCTACTCTGACAACCTTGGTTTACCAGACACAGGATAGGCACAAACGCTTCTTAGAGAACATACAGCACAGATCTTGTCAAACAGATGATAGTGCCCTCCACTGAAAATTTTCATTCAGTAGGTTAAGGGAGGCGTTCAACACATTTTTGATGAAGATCCTTGCTCAAAAATCACTGATATATAAAGAATCTTTTTTTGTCAGAGAATAAGTATTAACATTTGGGGCTGCTAAAGAACATTGTAGTAAAAAATATTTAACTACATTAAAGTTTTAACTTTGATTATTTGCAAATAATTTACTTAATTTGTTTTCAGTTTGATTCAATAGAAATTTACTGAAGCCACTGAGCATCAATAAGAAAAATTATCACTATGGGAAATAAATTACTATTGTAAAAATCCTTCTTGTTATCTAAATTAGGTAAGCTGCATGAATGCTCACCAGACCAAGTAGAACATGATGTCCAAAATGTCTACTATTACATAAAATGACACACAAAAGTTCATTTGGTCTTTAAAGAAGAGACGGAGGCTTTCTGGTATAGGAATATTATGGTCTGGGTCCAGATAAACCTGAATCTGAAACCAGTTCTAACACTGTTTTCTCATCTGTGAAAATTGGGATAGAAACTAAAGACATTCCTATCTCTTAAGGTTGTTGTAACAATTAGAGAATTTATACAAAATGCCTCACACAGTGTCTACCATAAAAAGTAAGTATTGATAACAGCAGCTATTGTTAGTCTCCATTTTGTCATTTGATTGTTATATTAGTCTACATCTCTATGGCCCCATCAATGATATCTGTGAGGCAGTGTGGTATAGTGGAAAAAATGCTCTTCTTGAAATCAGAAACCCTGGTTTCAACCCCCAACTCTGCCATTTATTAGATGTATAACTTTGGCAAACTGACTGAATGCTGTTTCTTTATGTGTAAAATGAAGCTAGAAATACCCTAAGACTGGGGGGATCCTGCAGGCGTTGTATAGTGTGCCTTGTAGATCAACAGATATTTTGGACATGGTTACTAGACATTTCCAGATGAGGTTCTTGACTCCCCAACCCAACTGTCTAAGACCTGGAGCCTAGTCCAGGGTCTCTAGCTTTGAAACTTTCAACCCAACTCAATGGTCCCTGGGTCTATATGGTAAGGAAGGAAAAGAAGAAACAGGGCTCTTCCTCCCACAACATTAATACAGAAGGTGGGGACTTGCAGTCCGAGAAGACCTCATAGGAGTCTCGGTAGAAAGAGCACAGAATGAGCAGGTGTGGAACAGGAGCTTGTGGCGAGGGAGAATTACGGCAGCCACACAAATCCTCCTGGAGCAGGTCACTCGCATCTTGACTTTCTTTTTCACCTTATGGTCAGGGTTTCAACCTCGGCACTACTGACATCTTGGACTAGCCATTCTCTGTTGTGAGGGGCTGTCCTGTGTACTACTGTAGGATGTTTATTTAGCAGCATCCTTGGCCTCTACCCACTATATGCCAGTAGCGACACCATTCCCCCACCACCTGTGACAACCAAAAATGTCTCCAGATACTGCCAGATGTCTCCTGTGGGTAAGAGGATTGCCCCTGATGGAGAACCACAACCTTAGGGTAATATGACTGACTGACTGGTTCTCGAAGAGTCACAAATATGAACAGTGAAACCACATTACACATACAAGTGTCAGAAGATCAAAGTAGATCATTCTACGCAGAGACGTTATAAGGAGTCTCTTTTCTAAAGCCAATAATTTTAAAAATGTTTTCTTAATCCTGACCATAGGAATTAAAGACTGCACTTCTCGAAGACTGAAATGTCTTGACTGAAACCATTCTCAGAACCGGTAAATATGGGGCACGCTTGGGCTACCTGCTCTCGACCACTCTCTCCCTTCACACTCCCCTGAGCACTTCAGAAGTAGGACTTCACATGAAAGACACAAACTCTTAAAAATAACAAGGACAGGTACTGGTTAACAAATATTTAGAAAACAGAGATTTAGCAAATGATAGCATTTTATGCTATTTAATTTTGATTGAAAAGTGAGGAGGGATTTCCAATTCAAATACTTTAAAGGAGCTTTGATACCCATTTTTGACTAAACTGGACTATACCTCCTCTTCAGAACCTGCATTCCCTGTTTAGATCATCACTGGCCTGTTGAATAGTCAGAGATCTTTATGGAGAAGATGAAAACTCAATGTAAATGTTCTCCTCAGCTTAGGGGCCTTGGCCATACAAGTATTTCATATGAGGTCTGACGATACGAGCCAAAGTTAACCCTCTGAAGTCATGTAGTGAGGTAACCAAAAGGAAAAAAATACAGGCACAGAGGCCTGAAGGACTTGAGCCCCTGACACAGCTCTGGCCATACCCACTACTAGGGACACTGGGCACCACCCACACTGCTTTGAGAAAAAGAAAATGAAGCTGATTCCAGACTCATCCATCATTACAAAACTAGCACTATTCACCACAAAGCATTAGGAAAGGAAATGGCACTTTACAGGACCTCTTTTAAAGCAATCCTGTGACATTATACCGGGCCTCAAGCCTGTTGAATTACCTAAATAAAGCTCAGGAAGCTGCTGCTTAGTTAAAAAAAGGCTAAAAATAAGTGAGGGACCCAACTTTAAATGCCAGAGAATCCTCTTGAACTCTGCAAGCTTCCTTGTGGCTCAGAACTCACATTGTAAAGCACAGCACCCATCCACAAACAGCAATGGGTCAGATAATAAGGGCTGAGACTGTATCTTGTCAAGTTCTCTGTACCCATAAGGTGGCTCAGAGCTGTGATTCAACGGTATCGGTTTAAAAAATAAGACTGACCTATATCTTCTATGCAGAACTATAGTTCAACATCCTAACACCAGGAAAGGAGTTTTATCCATCTGTTTCTCTTCCTGTTTTACCACAGAGCTTGCATATCTTTTGAATAATAGGCTACTTAATGGACCCAAAAAGTCAAAAGTCATAAGCTATGGTTTGTATAAAAATAAGTAATGTCTCTCTGAAAATTTTCCTGAATGATGAGAGATATATGTTGGGGAAAGCCAAAAAGCCACCCAAAATTAAAGCCCAGTAACTGACAAAAAATTAGACATAATTTCTCAAAATTCTGATCTTTGGACACTGATCCACGAAGAAACAATTCCCATTTCATAACTCCATTTATATGACCTCAATTTAGCTTCTAATGGGACTCATGAAAACCAAAAATATAAAATTTAAACCAGACAGAAATATGGAAAAATTAACTCTCCCCACTGAGGACAAGACTTTTACACACATAGAAGATAAGGATTGGAATGGAAAAGAGACTTATGAAATTTACCAAGTCCTGAAAAGCCTGGTACAAATGTTTGCCATGAATTTTCTAGGACTCCTTATAAGAAATGAAATGCCAGGCATAGGTAAAAAGGTTAAAGCAACACACAACAGAATATCACCCTAAGAAGGAAGAGGACACAACTAAAACAGCCTAGATACACGTGAAGAATTGAGAGTAATTGCTGATTCCCAACCTGTGGTGGCTGTGTGGTGGTGAAGCGATATTCTCCTTGTTTGTCTCGATTGAACACAACTTTCCAAAGGACCATGTCAAGGAAGAAGTTCTGAGAGATATTCCAGTGAGTTAAGAATTAAAAATGACTAAGTCATTTTTTATTAACGTGCACATTTAAAAAGGGTCACACAATGCTGCATCATTAGCGAAAAACATGATTTCGTTTTCACATAAAGAATTCCAGTTAATATTGCAAAAGGATAAAGAAAAGCAACAGGACTTTTGTAACAAATATAAATCATCATCAAATTCTTGATAAAAACTCTCCTAAATTTTCCACAAAAGATGGCTTTTGTATGAATCCTCAGGTCTTTCCCATATTAAAATAATGCTTATAATCTGAAGTCTTTTTCTCAACAATGAGTTATTTCCACTGAATTAATATATAATATTAATGCTATTTCTATATATAGCTACATCTATAAATGAATATGATTTCAGAGTCCAACACAAATAATTCTTTTGATAGTGAGCAAGAATAATAAATTAACAGGAATTATAAAAGGATTCCCTAAAAATTCCGTGTTTTTAAAAAAATTTTATCTTAACATTTGAGTGAAAAGATGAACGCATACTATAGAAAAAGAAAAGTTTTTAAAATACAGTATCTTGGATGTGCTTTCTAGTGTCCATAAAATAGCAAAAATGCATTCCACTGGGCAACTCAAAAAGATCAGTACTATAATATCCGTCCTGCCCACTATATGGCCCAAATTTAAATACCAAGTCATCTTTTAAAAAGATAACAAATTAAGCATAATTTCCAAGTCTAGAACTATGAGCACGAAAGTATACATATTTCCCCACAAATTACCTAACTTTAATTCAAAAGCCTACACGGGCCGGCCCCGTGGCTTAGTGGTTAGGTGCGCGCGCTCCGCTACTGGCGGCCCGGGTTCGGATCCCGGGCGCGCACCAACGCACTGCTTCTCCGGCCATGCTGAGGCCGCGTCCCACATACAGCAACTAGAAGGACGTGCAACTATGACGTACAACTATCTACTGGGGCTTTGGGGGTGGGGGGGAAGGAGGAGGATTGGCAATAAATGTTAGCTCAGAGTCGGTCTTCCTCAGCAAAAAAAGAGGAGGATTAGCATGGATGTTAGCTCAGGGCTGATCTTCCTCACAAAAAAAAATAAAGCCTATGCTATGAAACCCCTAACTTAAAAATAACAACTGTATCTCCTTCTTCCAATTCATATATTGCTACTGTAGGAGTGAATTATAATAGTTCTGAGAACGGACAAAACTTTATTAATAAGCAGCAAATGAGAACTTACTAGCTCCTTTAGAGAAGCTGACCGAACAGCAATCCTAACAAGAGAACAACTATACAATATACAATGGATCAAAGAGTACTTAAGACTTCTAGAAGAAACTTGAAAGTAAATACCAAGGAGGAAGTTCCAGTAATCAATGCTGAGATTAGGTAAGTTCATAATGGTCATTATTTTATACTTTCAGTAAGCTCTCTTATGATTAATATTCACTACACTTCATGGAGAAAGCCCCCCTCCCTTTCCTTCCCTAAATGGGAGATTTTACTGTTCATCACAGGACTGGCGTGGTACCTGCCCACTCTGATTTCATGGCCACTGGTTTACCAGTTTATGTGCCACCTGAGCTCCAATCTTCTCTCCTTTCTTTCTATCACTACTTTTTACTACCTCACTGCTTATCTTCTCCTATCTATATGAGTGCAGCTAAATCATAATATTAATATAACTACTATCAGTTCATGAAAAAGATCAGAAGAAAAGGCTAAATGAATTTAACTAAAATGAAACTGAAACTCTGTGTGGGCTTCCACAATTTACCTCTCCTTTTCCCCCATTACCATTAAATCACCAAGAATCCTAAAGCAGCAAGGTAGCCATTTGATTATCTGATGTGCTTACCTCCATCATGATAGACACAAGGGCATTGACAAGAACAATGATGAGCATAGTTACACGCCACTGATACGGCACACACACTATCTGTAAGACAAAAAGATTTAAGTTAAAATTGTAGTACGCAGTTAGCATTATATCATAATTTCCAAATTTACTGAAGTCCTATTATGTACCAAGCACCTTCACATACATTATCTACTCAGTCCTCAACAATGCCACAAGGTAGATATTATATCCACTTTTCAGATGATAAAACTCAAAGTATAAGTAACTCAAGGTTAAAAAAAAATACATTAAACTGGCTGAGCTTAGAGTCAAATCCTATTCACTCAGACTCAAAAGCCCTTGTTCTACAAGATCATGAATTTCTAAAAGTCCCTATTTTTAAAATAAAACCCTGTCTTTAAACAATGAGGCAGATACTGATCTAATAATCAAGTATTATTCAAAACTCTACACTGCTATAAATTCATAAAAGAACTACCCAGATCAATTTAAGAAATACAATCTAAGTTTTCACTTTAAAATCTGTGATTAATTTCTAAGGCCTAAAAAATAGATTAAAAAAAATCCCATTAATGCATTCATCCTTTTAGTCAGCAAATATCTGCTGAGTCCCTAAGAGACTGTGCTAGGTGCTGAGCAGAGATATGACCTAATGTCTTAGAGAAACACCTACAACTCCAGCAAGAAGGATCTGAGGGGTGAAGACTGCAACGGGGATCCACGCAGAGACGATGGCAGCCTGATGAGAGTGGTGCATGGCATAATAAGAAACAATATTTGGTCTCCGTTCCTGATTCCTGACACAGAGCTCTCAAAACTCTTGTAATTTCCTGAGTGATGAGGGTGACAGGAGCATCTTACACAGAGCTTCTAAAGCCCCTGGAATTTCCTGGGTATGAGGAGTGTTTTTTGTTCTAATGAGGCTACTCTTGGTGGGCCCCTGGATAGCTTCAGGATGGGGGCTGGTCACCAGAAAGACTAAGCCACAATTAGAAGTTTGGAACTTTCAGCTCCACTGCCCCATCCTCCAGGGAGGGAAGAGGGGCTGGAGACTGAATTAATAACTGATTGTGCCTATGTGATGATGCCTCCATTAAAAAATCCCTAAACTACCAGGTTTGGAGAACTTCTGGGTTGATCCATGTGCTGGGAGGGTAGTGCATCCCAACTCCACAGGGAGAGAAGCTCCTGCACTCAGGATCCTTCCAGACCTCGCCTATGTACCTCTTTATCTGGCTGGTCACCTGTACCTTTATTATATTCTTTACAATAAACTCGTAAGCATAAGCAAGTGTTTCCCTGCGTTCTTTGCACCATTAAAGCAAATCATCAAACCTGAGAAGAGGGTTGTGGGAACCCTGATTTATAGCTGGTTGGTCAGAAGGACAGGTGACAACTTGGGACTTGCACCTGGCGTCTGAAGTGGAGGGATAGTCTTGTGGGACTGAGCCCTTAACCCGTTGGGTCTGCACTAACTCCACGTAGTTAGTGTGAGAACTGAATTGCAAGGTACCGAGTTGGTGTCCAGAGAATTGGAGAACTGGTTGGTGTGGGAACAACCCCCACACGTTTGGTGTCAGAAGTGTTGTGAGTAGAGGAAACAATAGTTTCCTTTTAGCTAACAAATGGGATTGGAGTAAAAAGAGAAACGGAGATTCAGAAGAAAACTTGAGAATCTAGCAACAGACTGGCTATGAAAAGAGAAGGAAAAAGTAAAGATACATATACACACTTCTGACTTGGATAAATGGTACCAAGAAATAGAGACGAAGCAGGGTTGAGAAAGAACATGATGCGCTTAGTTTTAAAAAAATGTTGAGTGAGGGAATTGATGAGTCAACTATGCATGTAATATTCAGTATGTCAGTGGATATTCAGGTCTAAAGCTCAGTTGAGAGCTAGGCTAAGGATATAAAGGTGGGCGTCTTCAACACATAGATGGCAACTATGGGTGAAGCCATGACTACAGATGAGACCACTAGAATGTACAGAGTAAGACAAAGCATAATTACAGAAATGTGAGGAACACTAACATTCAACGAACAGGCAGAGGGTTTGGAACCACAATGGAGAAGGACAATGAGGAGTCACAGAAGTAAGAAAAAAAATCAGAAGAAAGCAAAGCGGGGCAGGCCCCGTGGCGTAGGAGTTAAGTGCATGCGCTCTGCTGCTAGCAGCCCAGGTTCGGATCCCAGGCGCGCAGCCACGCACTGCTTGTCAGGCCATGCTGTGGCAGCGTCCTACATAAAGTGGAGGAAGATGGGCACGGATGTTAGCTCCGGGCCAATCTTCCTCAGCAAAAAAAAAAAAAAAAAAAGAAGTAGGATTGGCATGGATGTTAGCTCAGGGCTGATCTTCCTCACAAAAAAAAAAAAGAAGAAGAAAGCAAAGCATCACAAAATTCCAGGGGGAATGTCTCAAGAATGAAGGCATGGCTAACTTGTCAAATACTGCTGAGGAGTCAAGTAAGACTGCTGGGGGGGGGGGGGCGGGAATGAAGGGGACAAGTCCAGTGGACTTAACAAGAAGGTTGTTAATTGTCTTGGCAAGGCAGTTTCAGTAGACTGGCAGGGGTGGAAACCAGAGGGGTGATGGGTGTGTGAGAGGTGAGGTGAATGTGGCACTCTTTCAAGAAATAATTTGGCTGTGAAGCAGAAGACACATGCGGCAGAAGAGAAATATAAATGTTTTGTTTTGTTTTCCTCTTTTGCTTAAAGCGCTTATCCAAATCCCTCAGTGAGGCATGCGCGGAAACAGACACACTCATGCACTGCTGCTAGGATCCTACACTGTCAACCTCTTCAAAGTTCAATAACACAGCATTTATAAAAATTAAAATTGTAGATATTCTGACCAATTCTACTTCTGCATATTTAACCTCTAAATATATATTTATCCTTCTTAATGAAGTGTGTAAGGATTTGCAATATAGCATTGTTTATAATAGCAAAACACTGGAAATAACCTAAATATCCAAAAGGGATTAATTAAATTATGGAAAAGTCCACAAAATGGAATACTCATTCCATAAAGCTCATATAACTTTCATATGCAAACCTGTCAATAATGTACAAGAAAGGAAAATTAAGTCTGATCTCACTCATGCAATCAGAAGCAAAAATCCTAAACGAAATCACAGCAAACCAAATCCAGAGGTTATAAAAAAGAATGCATCACGACCAAATTGGATTTATTCTAGGAATGCAGTGTTAGTTCAACAATTGAATATCAGTCAACTGTAATTCACTATAGTCTCCAGGGAGGAAAACCATGTGATCATTTCAATAGCTGAAGCAAAAACATCAGATAAAAGTAAACATCTATTTATGTTAACAACACTATAGAAAGAAGCTTCCTCAACCTGATAAAGAGTATACACCAGAAACCTACAGCCCAGAATGTATCCAATGGTGAAATAATAGGAGCACATCCTTTAAAGTCAGGAGCAAGATAAGCTACCACTATCATTACAACCAACATTAACATGGTTAATAGACAAGAAAAATACATAGAAGGTATAAGGACTTAAACGTCAGAAACAAAACCTTTGTTGTTATTTATAGATGATGACTGTCTAAAAGAGAAAATCCTAGAGAATCTAAAAATTTAATAAAATTTGACAAAGCTGCTGGATACGAGATGAATATTCAAAATAACCGCACTGTTTACACCAGCATAAAAGAATTAGAAAATGTAATATGAAACAGATACTTATCAGAGGAACAAAAACTATAATACTCCAGGAATAAATCTAACAGAAACTTGTATAAAAACCTTTAGAGAGAAAACTGTCACACCTTACTGAAAGCCAATGAAGAAGATCTAAAGAAAGATAAAGAGATATTGTTCATGGAAAGGGAGACTAAATCAATTCTCCCAAATTTATTTATAAACCCAGTGTAATTCTAATAACAATTCCAAGAAAGCTTTTCCTAATACTTGACAAGCTAAACTTTAAATTTATACGGAAGAGGAAAAGCTCAAGAACAGTCAAAAAGATCATGATGAACAACAATGTGAGGTGGGGATATGGGTCCTGCCCAACCATATATCAATATTTCCTATAAAATCATAGTAATTTGGACAATGTGGTACTAAAGAAGAAAATGTAGAGCCCATAACAGCTTGATAGTTATATATATGGAAAACTGATAGAGGACAGAAGTATCACTGAAGGATCAGTGGGGAAAGATGAGACTATTCAATAAATAATGCTGAAACAAATGGGTATTCAGGAAGAAAACAAAGACATTTGATCCCCATCTCAAAGGCCATACATAAAATTAATTCCAGATGGATTAAAGACTAACTATGAAAGAGGAATATCTTTATAACCCTGAGATAGACAAGTCTGCCAAACTAAGATGTAAAAGCACAGAATATAAAGAAAACAATTGTTAAGCTTGACTATTGTAAAATTATAAATTTGTTTTTTAAAAAGATATTATAAACAAAGCAAAAGGACAAGCCACAAACTGGAAAAAGATATTTATCACATATATAGCCAAAACATTAGGAATTCCTAAAAATAAGTAAAAGACAACATCCTAATAGAAAAATGGGCAAAAGGCACGAATAGGCAATTCACAGAGGAAACAAACAAGGCCAATAAACATATGAAAAATGCTCAATGCCATCAGCAATTTAAAATTAATGTAATTAGCAAATTAAAACCATCATGATATAACATTTTACATCCATTAGACATTTTACATCCATGCCATTGTTGGCAATGATGTAGAAAAAGAGATCTCATACACTGACGGAAGTATAAATTGGGACAAGCACTTTGGAAAACAACTAGGCACATCTTAGAAAGCTGAAGAGTGCATGCTCAGAATTACACTAGCATACACCAGAGGAACCTTTTGCCCCTAGTGATGTACCAAGTACTGGAAGGAGTATTTTACCTCTGACACTGTTTAGAATTCCCAGCACATGGTATTTAGCAGGAGCTGGACTTGTAGTGGGCTTTACTGATGTTTTTAAATTCTCTACAGCAGTGCATCACCCCTTTGTTGCTTGTACCTGGGATGTACTACCCCCATCCCTATTCTTTGGTTCGCCATTACTCACTCCCATACAGTAAGAGACATGGACAAGAATGTTCATAGCAGCACTGTTAATACAGGAAAAGACTATAAACAACCCAATTATTTACCAGTGAGAATGGAGAAATGAATTCTAGTATATTCCTATAGTGGAATACTATATAGCAGTGAGATGTATCAACATGTATCAACATGGACGAATCTTAGAAACAATGCTAATGGGAAAAAGCAAGTCACAGAAAAATAGATAGCAGGATAGCATTTTCATAAAGTTCAGAAGCAAGCAAAATTATCTTTCATAACATTATACATATATGGTAAGTGTATAATGAAAAGCAAGACAATGGGGTAAAAAATTAGATTAGTGCTTCCCTCACGGTGTTTGGAGAAAGGTGCACAACAGTGCCTTGCTGGTGTTGATAATGCTACCTTTTTTTAGGTTGGATGAACGACTCATGGGTGTTATTTTATCACTACTATGCTTAACAACTTAAATATCTGTGCATATTCTTTTGTATAAAACAAGTATTTTATCATTCATAAAGTTTTTAATGAAAAGAATAATGAAGGGGCCGGCCCGGTGGCGCAAGCGGTTGGGTGCGCGCGCTCCGCTGCGGCGGCCCGGGGTTCGCTGGTTCGGATCCCGGGCACGCACCGCCGCACTGCTTGGCAAGCCATGCTGTGGCGGCGTCCTATATAAAGTGGAGGAAGATGAGCACAGATGTTGGCCCAGGGCCGTCTTCCTCAGCAAAAAAAAGAGGAGGATTGGCGGATGTTAGCACAGGGCTGATCTCCTCACAAAAAAAAAAAAAGAAAAGAAAAGAATAATGAAGAATTCAATGGACAGTGAAAAAGAGGCAGCACGTGCAGACTACTCGAGGAGTAGGTAGATAAGGGACAGATCAAATAACAGGATCCAAGTTTCTTATTTTTTAAAGACTGAGAAGCATTTGTGTATAGACAAAGGGAAATGGAACTAGAAGCAAAGATTGAAGAAACAGGAAAGAAAAATAGAGTCAATAAAAGCTGCTGCTGTTTTGATTATATTCTTCATTATTTTTAGGATATCTTTGGGTTAATATAACTGCATCTTAGAAAACTGAAGGGCCGGCCCCATGGCTTAGCAGTTAAGTGCACACACTCCGCTGCTGGCGGCCCGGGTTCGGATCCCGGGCGCGCACGGACGCACCGCTTCTCCGGCCATGCTGAGGCCGCGTCCCACATACAGCAACTAGAAGGATGTGCAGCTATGACATACAACTATCTACTGGGGCTTTGGGGGGAAAAATAAATAAATAAATAAAATTAAAAAAAAAAAAAAAGAAAATTGAAGAGATCCTAGAAAAAAGACACGCAGACAGTTTAGTCTCTTTCTCCTCTTTCCTAAGAGCAGAAGAGGGAGACAGATCGCAAGCCCCAGCAAACATGCAGAAGTCTCACTCAGCTGTGTAAACTTCATATAACACTAATGCGTCATTTCTATTACTTCTTACTACTGCTACCCCAGACACTATCACTCCTCAGAAAAACAGGGATGATCGACGTGCTGGAGCCTTACCTGAAGAACCTGGTCAATAAAGGCAACTGGATGCAACATGATGAATAATATGAAAACATACAAAATAATCAAAGACACAACAAAAAAATCTGAAAAAGAAAGTAAAACAATTGAATTAGGAAGTTCCTTTAAATAAAAAGGCATACAATAACTAGTATACTGTCAATCCTAAATTTGGCTTTGAATCTTCTGTTTAGATTGAGGAAGTATATAAAGTATGTGCTCTATGTTATTTCCTAGTGTATCATACATCATTCACACCCAAAGGATTCATTTATGTGATGTCAAAATAATCAGCATTTATAAAAATAAGAGACAGACCTTTACAGACATTTATTTGTATCTGTCCCAGACAGTGACTTTATAAGATAATCAAGCCAATATATAATTCACAAATAGGAAACTAGACTAGGTATGGCAAAATGAGATTATCATTGAAAACATGTATGCAAGGACAATTACTGTGGATTGTAAAAATGCTGAATAACACTTATTCTCAGTATTAGGTATGTTATAATCCTAAATAGAGGCATTCTAAGTTGAATGTAAGCATATTTCTGTTAAGTGAATCCCACTTTTTCATTGACTTCTTCCATGAAAATATTTCCACAGAAAACTTAGCTAAAGCCCAGAAACTAGTTGATTTACTATTTTAAATGTAGACTAACCCTGGGACTTGCTGTGGTAGCTAGGAATGGTAAATTTTGCCCAGCTGTACTTTGTTATCACCTTCCTAACTCAAAAATAAAACTCCTTGCTCATGGCCATTTTGTAAACTGTGTAGATACACGCATACACTTGCACGTGTACAAGCATGCCCTATACGAGGAGCTGTAAGACAGGCTCACATATTTCCCAATTATATTAATAGCCCCCAACTTTTTCCCCGTTTTCCTTTGGTCTAGATATTTATTTACAAGTTCCTATCTGAGGTCAGCTTTAAACTCAAACTTTACTAATACCACATATGACAAAAACTCTATTATGAAACCTTCAGATTGGGTAAGGAAGTTACTATACTACTTTATGGACTGTAAATGATGGGCCTCAGTACTATTTTTAAATGTGGGAGTCATTTGTAAATATCAACTTTGTTAATATGTCAGTTCAAAACTATAAGCCAATATTTATTGTTCTATAGAAACAAATATTATGTTTTATATATATACTTATTGTTTTATATACATTAATATATGTTTACTGTTCTACTAGCATTAAGTTGAGTTATACTAACATTTCACGCCAAAAGAGAGAAAACTTTTTTACTATGAGCCACTGACCAACAGGATGAAAAATTTGAGATCTATATTAGATAAAAAAGCAATTTTTTCTAGATTTTTATTTTTAAAACATTCTGCTAAATTGCAAATAGGAAACATAACATTCTATTCAATAAATACAGCAACTAAAGTAATACATAAGTTGTATAGTTATTCAAATAGTTATTATGGTCAGTTTAAAAAGAAGCGTTTGGAAAGTGCTAGTTGGAAATACACAAACGAGAAAAGATTAAAAAAAATCAGAAAAAGGACAAAATGAAATGGTCAGAATATAAATGCTAAAGAGAGACATGGAGACAGAAAAGTTTTGTTTCAATAAAGTAATAGCCAATATTGAATGAAGAAATGAATCTGAAATACAATAGGATTTGCATATTCAAATCCTACTGCATTTTTACAACTATAAGCAAAAATAGATTTGCAATCTAGTTCCTGACATGTTGCCAGGAAAAAAAAAAATTTACTCAGACTCAGAAACCTCTTACACCTACCTCAACAGTGTTTCTCAAATTTTCATCTTTCTCCTAGAGCCACCCCCTTAAGGATCATGCCTCTAAAGATCTGCCAAGATTTCCATGAGGAGAAAATACATAATTGAATCTTTCCTTTGTTTAGCCAGGGGAGAAAAAGGGACAATATTCAAAAGAATTTGACAGGGGAGGTGGATGGCTGGCAGATTTATATAATCATCAAAATGAAAAGATCAATAAGGATTTGAACCAAGAATGGAAAAATCAGTTCCTGATGCTAGAGAGGTGTCAGTTTCTAGGAGACTGCTCTCAGCTCCTGGGTTCTCCTGGCATTGTCGGTGATTCCTTAGTAATCCTACTGAGGTGCAGGTAACACCCTTCACCCTCAAACAGCTATCAAAACAAATGCTGTCTTGGTGGTGCTTGGGGGCTAGGGGAAGAATGTTCCTAAAGTTAAAGATTTAGATTCTGTTTTAGATTCTGTCACAAAGCTATGTGAATATGAATAAATCATTCAGAGTCAAATTATTTTAACTATATAATGGGGATATGATGAGGATCTAGGAGAAAAGAGTAGATTTAAGTACTTAAAATACAAAGCAACATGTAAATTCAAGTTATTATTAAAACATGTCCCAGCTTATGGCATCACAGATTTGTTGTTAATGGTATCAGATCCTTTTGATGGAGCATGGCATCAAAATAAGGTACCATAAAGGATTTCCTTCATATTCCCCTTAGTTAAGTGACTCAAAAATAAAACCTTACATAGAGTAAATAAACCCACAGCACTCATGTATGGCACTGATATATGCCTCTCTTGTGCCTTCCTCAAAAATTACTAACTGCGGGGGCTGCCTCAGTGGCACAGTGGTTAGGTTTGCACGCTCCGCTTTGGCGGCCCAGGGTTCGCAGGTTCAGATCCCAGGTGTGGACCTACACACAGCTCATCAAGCCATGCTGTGGAGGTGTCCCATATACAAAACAGAGGAAGATGGGCACACACGTTAGCTCAGGGACAATCTTCCTCAAGCAAAAAGAGGAAGAGTGGCAACAGATGTTAGCTCAGGGACAATCTTCTTCACCAAAAAAAAAAAAACTAACTGGGGTCTTTCAAACTATAACCACAAATTTCAAGTCTTTTTATTCCTAGCCCCCCTTCCTTACTCAGTTATTTATCTTTAAAAGGCCACCTTATCCTGCAGGGCCTCTACATATCTGCTTCAACCAATTCAGGCTGGCAGATGAACAGGGAAGAGACACACATGCCCAAAATACCGGCAGTTCAGTAATGCCTTCAGAGACTGAGAGGACTTGGATTTCACAAGCAGTAAACTGCACGGATCAAGTAAGAAATTGTAGCAAAAACTGAAGCCAAATCTCAGAAATCACATCCAGTTAAATCAGAGTGTAAGAATTAAGTCCATATCATCACAGCCCTTGAAATGATAGCATAGTCAAACGAGAAAATGTAACTGGGCTGAACTAAAGCTGAAAATGGGTAACCACAGACTGAAATTAGGTTTTATTTAGAATCAGATTGAACCAGAAGAGAGCAAAAAACTCTGAAGAGAATGCCTTAAATGCCTAAGATTGAGATTAATTTTTAAAAATAATAATCTCAAGATGGATCTAATACATTACACTGTTTATCTATAGAGAACAGCAACTAGCAGGTCCTAGCAAAGAATAGTTAACTGTCTATTCTGTAGAAGAAAACGAAAAGCTAACATCAGCTCTACTGAAGCCTTAACCTTTCCCCATTCATTTCCATCTATATTTATACTTTACACTGTATATTACTTTATACAGTTGTACTTTATTTCTGTCTTTTCTTATTTTCTATTTTTATTTCTTTACTCATCAGTAACAACTATATTCCAAGATCAGCGGACTCAAAAGACAGACAATGAGATGTGAAAATTAGCAAAATACGTGTATGTTGACTTTACTGCTCCTATTGTATTTTTCGGGAGGCATATTTTATGACAGCATGCACTTCTGTTTATCCACTGACAGACATGCACAAGCTGCTTATAGTAAAGACAAAGGTTTTGTGGCTGTATTTCTGCGAAAATATAATTTTTAATACACGTTTTAAAAAAATAGTCTAGTGGTCAACAAGCGAGTTTATTAATTATTCAAGCCAATTTGAAATTAAATGGGAATATAAAATACCTTACGCCTTTAATTTTTTTGAAGTTTTCCAAATAATATAAAAGATGCATTTAAAAAATAGGCAACTAATAGCCTCTCTCTCTTTCTTTTTTTTCAGTTGGAGAAGTATGGATAGGGTGGGTTTACTTAGATCTCTAAAATTAACTTTTCTGATGCGGGTAGATAGATGTAGTACATTACACTGTTTAGATACAGAGAGCAGCAACTAGCAGGTCCTAGCAAAGCACCTGCTTACCAACCAGTCTGAACACCAGTTTTCTTTATATAAAGAAAGTATTGTTCTTTGCTAGATATTTTAGCTACCCTTGGGCATGTTCAATATTTCCTTGAAATTTAAAAACATTGAACTAAAAATAAAACATGTATATCAACTTTAATTATTAAGTTCATTTTATAATAAGTTAACTTTAGTTATGAAGTCCTCTTAGAAGTATACTGATAAACCTTCTATGGAAGGCTTTTTGTCCCACAGTATGGTTCTAATATGGTTCTCAGTAATATAGTTTCTACTTGTTAGGAAATATCAGTTCTTAAAAAAAAAAAGTAAAAACAGATTTCAATATTATTGATACATATATTTCAACAGTCTTACCTGCCCAAAATATAAAGTAATAAAACCTACAAACCACGTAGAGGAGAACTAAAGAATAAATAAGATAATGTATGAGAAACGCTTTGTAAACTCGAACATGAGACAGAGATGCTGATAGTAGTTACTCCTATGACAGATCAAAATCTGTGACCTGACATTTGCCAACCAGAACACTAGCATTTCTTAACAACTACAGCAAAAGAATAACTACTAGTCATTCCGAGATACCGCAAAAGTCTAAAGTTCTACATGAAAAAAAAATTAAGTTGTTCTGATATATTAATTAGTATATTCTCAATTTTTTTAAAAACTGGCAATGTATATATATAGTAACTGATTTTTTTCCATAAACTTTAATTTTGATCAATCCAAATGCAATCTCCTACTGCCATAGGCAGACAATCTACATAGGCACAAGCCTCCATTCTACTGGCTCCTTCTGCAGTGGATGCAAAACTGACAGAAATGAAGAATTCCAGGTGAATACTGGTTGTACCAGTGTCAAAAATGAAGGAAAGACAGCTGGTGCTGTGCAGACCACCCAGAAGGAAAGTATAATACCACTGTTCCAACTGAGGAACCTCTGTTCCTGCTTCTCATTCTAACTCTCTCTGCAATGGGTTGTAAAAATAAAAGTTGGAGCCAGAAGTAATAGGATGTGAAAACCAGGACTGTTCAGAACTGGTGGCTTTCATTTTAAACTTAGGGTGGCAGCTATCATGAGAATGAAACAAAACAGTAAACATCTAAATCACTAGCTAAATAACTAGCTTCATTCTATTTGTGATGATCTGTTTTTCTTTGAAAGGACAGTTTTAATGCTATTCTTCTTACATTGTTTTTAAAGAAGGGAAGCAGGATGGAAATCACAATAAATGCCAAACTTACAATTCTTGTAGCAAGGTTGCCTGAAGGGTTTTCCTTTTGAAAAGACAATTGCCACTACGAGGTACTGAAAACTGGAGATAAAAAACACTGTGGTATTTTCATAATTTTGTATATTACGTGAATCAGGTTCAGTTTCATTGTACGAATGTGAAGAATTCCACTGTAGACTTCTTGTTGTATTACAAGCACTAAAACACACACAAAAAATTCACGTTACTCCCATTTCCCATAAGAAACCAATTTTACCTTAACTGCCTTGAATCACTATCATAACATAGAGAGAAATAAGGTGCCGTTCACAGCCCGAGATCCAACAATATCAAGGTTAAGACACAGAACAGGCAGAAGAGCAGAAGGGTTTTCTTCTCTCTGGTCGTATTCCAATCAGTTAAAAAACTGGAAGAAAATTCATTAATTAGTGAGCCCCTCTCACGTTTAATAAACCCCCCCTCACTTTTTTAATTTTGGGAGTAATTTTAGCATAGTAAAGATAAACAGACTGTGGGTTTGACCTTAGCTCTACCACTTTTTGGCTATCACTGAGGAAATATTATTTAATTTCCGAGCCCATGTCCTGACCCTTAAGTGGATACCACCTGCTCCATCACAGGGTTCCTGTGAGGAATGAGTAAGACAACTTGTGTAAATAACTGCCTAGCAAAGCACTTGGCACTCAGACGGCCCTCAACATTCTCCAGCTATGGCTCTCCCGTCTACCTCCAGGTGGGCAGGACTGTCAAACACGCATAGGACGGAGAAGTGCCCAATAGCCGTTACTAAAACATCAACTACAATAAGCACAGGCAAGTGGTAACAAAATGTTACTTTGCTACAAGTGAACTCTGGAAAGATTCTTGAAAACAATTCCATCTATTCCTTTTCAGGTGCAGTGTTCATATGTACATATAAGCAAACAGCAATGTTAAATTTCTTAAAGTATTCTAAAACTTTGAAAGACAATCTTCCTCAATCAAGCCAACTAAAAATAAATGTTTGCATCTGAAAATTTAATTCTACAAAATTACCTTAGTAAATAGATTATATATTTAATTAATTAAAAAATAGGAGAAGCACTTAGTACATTTTTAAATTATTTAGGTTTTAAAATGTCATTTCCTAAACTGGGGGTAGAAAAGTTAGAAGCACAAACATATTGGGTTTAGAAGAGACTCGAGCAATTAATTTCAACTTTCTCATTTGACAAATTAGGAAAGCAAGGCTCAGGAGCAAAGTAAGAAACCAGTCCAATGTCCCCATCTTGGTAGTGATTATTAGGACCCTGCCTGACCATCTTCCTACAGGTAGAAGGAATTAGCACAATATAAACTCAAACACAGGCCAAATTTTTTAAGTGTCTCATCAAGCTGCATGCAAACTTCTATATAAATTCTTGGACTTATTTTACATGCATATATGTTACACACACTTTACACAGACTTTAAAATAAATTGACCAACTTACTCTGATTGTGGATGCCATACTTCATACCAAGATTGCTTCTTGACCCAAAAAAAACCCAAAGATTGAAATCCAATGCAGATGAGGATCTGAGACAAAACGGAGAAGAGAAGGGCCCCAGATATAAGACCTGAAGGTGGTCTTTGTGCCACAAGTTCCTTCCAGGCAGGATTTAAACTCACTATATTGAGAAGAAAAAGAGGAAAGGTTTGTATCTAAATTAATTTGTCACTAAAAAATACATAATCATATTCACTTATGAACTTAAAAAAGTTGTCTAATGAATCTTTAATATGCAAAATGGCCAGGGGCCGGCCCTGTGGCATAGCGGTTAAGTGCTCACGCTCCGCTGCTGGCAGCCCGGGTTCGGAACCTTGGCACACACCAATGCACTGCTTCTCAGGCCATGCTGTGGCGGCGTCCCATATCAAGTGGAGGAAGATGGGCACAGATGTTAGCCCAGGGCCAGTCTTCCTCAGCAAAAAGAGGAGGATTGGCATGGATGTTAGCTCAGGGCTGATCTTCCTCACACACACAAAAAAAAAAAAAAAAAAAAAAGGCCAAAATCCAAGCCAGATGTCACACATATTTAAATAATCTGTAAAAGCAAACAATTTAGGCTTTTCCAAAAAGGCCTCAGGAGTACTTCTTACATTAGTCTGTTGAAATTCAGAGAAAACACAGTCCAAGTAAAAAGAATATGAAATATAAGCATATAAACTATAAGACTGGGGCCGGCCGGGTGGTTAAGTGCGCACGCTCCACTTCGGCGGACCGGGGTCCGCAGGTTCAGATCCCAGGCACAGACCAATGCACCGCTTGTCAAAGCCATGCTGTGGTCGGCGTCCCATATAAAGTGGAGGAAGATGGGCATGGATGTTAGCTCAGGGCCAACCTTCCTCAGCAAAAAAAAAACCAAAAAAAAAAAAGAGGAAGACTGGCATCAGATGTTAGCTCAGGGCTGATCTTCCTCACAAACCATAAATAAATAAATAAAAACTGTAAGATTAATCACTACCCTTATACGTTTAACTAAGAATTTACTTCTGAATCTTTAACTGCAAAGTTACAACTAAAATATTTCTTCCTCTTAAGAAGACATTACCAAAAGTTTGAAGCTATATAAACGTAACAGTAACATTAAACAAGGCTTTTATCACTTATTAAGGTAGTGTCCACCAAGTTCCTCCACTGTAAAGTTTTTATTTTTCTCTTTGTAAATAAGTAATTTATAAAAAGATACTGAAACTGTGTAAAAATCCTATTCCTCATCCAACTTTCATTCACTAGTTTTAGCATCCACTGAAGACTGTCTAACTCAGTCACTCTCAACCAATGTAATTTTGTCCCCCAGGGAACATCTGGCAATGTCTGGAGATATTTTTGGTTGTCACACTGGGGGAGT